>NC_074704.1:7651977-7711503 GCF_029448725.1 Salvelinus fontinalis
GTCCTATCAATTTAGAACATAGAATAGATTAAACAGTTATATTTGAAGTTTTTAATATTGTTGAGGTGTAAAATTGTATCCCAAATAGTTGATCTTCTAAAAATACCAATTTAGCAGTTGTCAGTTTGAAACCATTTGATTGGCTTTGTCAAGTGCCACGGACTCCGCACTACGCCATCTGATTGGCTGTTTAACAAAACACTGACAGGTTAAAACGTGAACGTTGTCAAATTTGCCTTCAGTTGAGTTGTCAGTTGAGACCCAGCGTTCTTTATTCTGGTACATTCTGATCGTTATCAGACACTAGTCTGTTTGGATATAAAAAATACAAGTGTGAGAATGAACGCTATGATTTGTCAACTCATAGACCTACCACCTTACATGGAGTCCGAAAACAAGAGTTTCGAACCGTGGCGGGACTACTTGAAGCTGGCTGACCTAGTGCGGGAGATGAAGTTAGGAAACTTCACCTCAGAACCGTCAACCGTTGAGGGTCATGACTCTGGCGTATGCTCGACCATGGTGGAATTTGAAGAGTTTCGGCCGCGAGCCTTGCTGTCACCGATAACACCTGTGGCGACACCACCCCTATGGCACGAAATGGAACCCCTGGATTCAGAAATCGACCTCTTGCACGAAGACGCTCCTTTATGGCCGAGCAGCACCGAGGGTCCCGAGCCCCCTACAGCAGCGTCCAGATCCCCCGCTGGCACCTGGGGCCAGAGTGGGAGAAACACGCCGGAGGAGGTGCCATCACCTGAGCGCAAGTTCTGCAGCTTCTGCAAACACAACGGGCCAGGATGGGGACATGATGTGCCCGTACCTGCGGCTGTATGTCTGCCCTCTCTGCGGGGCCACCGGGGCCCAAGCCGCCAACGAACGCCATTGTCCCCTGGTCGAAACCACCTACAGCTCTGTCTATGTCTCGCCCAGTGGTGTAAAGTACTTTAGTGAAATACTTGAAAGTACTGCTTAACTAGTTTTGGGGTTATCTGGACTTTTCTTGGGCTTCCGAGTGGCGCAGCGGTCTAAGGCACTGCAGCTCAGTGCTTGAGGCGTCACTACAGACACCTTGATTCGAATCCAGGCTGTATCTCAACCGGCCGTGATTGGGAGTCCCATAGGGTATCGCACAATTGGCCCAGCGTCGTCCGGGTTTGGCCGTCATTGTAAAGATGAATTTGTTCTTAATTGATATGCCTAATTAAATGAAGGTTTTTACTTTTACTTCACTACATTCCTAAAGAAAATGATGTACTTTTTACTCCGTACATTTTCCCTGATGCCCAAAACTATTCTTTACATTTTGAATGCTTATCAGGACACGACAATTGTTTAATTCACACACTTATCAAGAGAACATCCCTACTGCATCTGATATGGCCGACTCACTAAACACATGCTTCGTTTATAAATGATGTCTGAGTGTTGGAGTGTGTCCCTGACCATCTGTAAATTAATAAAGAACAACAAAAAGGTGCCATCTGGTTTGCTTTACTTTTTACTTTTGATACCTAAGTATATTTTATCAATTACATTTACTTTGATACTTAAGTATATTTTAAACCATTTACTTTTAGACTTTTACTCAAGTAGTATTTTACCGGGTGACATTCACTTATACTTGAGTCGTTTCATATTAAGGTATCTTTACTTTTACTCAAGTTTGACAAGTGGGTACTTTTTCCACGTGGAGCTACAACAAAAATGTGTGCTGTTGGGGGACTGGAGTTGGGAAACACTGATGTAAGGAAACAGATATCGTTTCAATCTTGTCAATAGGCAATCTTTACCTCCCAAATTAACAGACTAAGTAGGGAAGTAGAAGACACGCAACCAGCTTTCTGGATCAGCCCAGTCCTTCTAGAATGCTCCACAGATGGACAGTCATCAACCCATTGTTGTATAGGAACCTGAGATGGGCCATTAATCATCACTGTTCTGTAAATCAAGGTTAGTGACCCAACCCTGGCAGTCTCCCGTGAATTGACGTGTGCCCAATTGAATTGAGTGGTTTGCTATTATTCTGTAAATTTATTGTAAATAAAATGTAAATGGTCACCATTGTAAATGGTCACCATTGTAAATGGTCACTCAAAACCGGTTCAGGCCAATTTGACAACACAATCTCACATTCAATTCGTGCATGTACATAATGTATTTCAGCATGTTGTTTTGTGGCTTAATTCGTCAGAAAAGACAAGAATTTGAACACGATAGCCTATATTTCTATTTTTTCTTCATTATTGAACGTTATGAATATACCTTAATGTTGTATTTATTTAATCCCGTTTAATAAATGGTGTTTGTATTGCTATATACTGTTTTCGATTTTTCTGAGGAGACTTTCTAATCAGAATTTGTGAGAAAAGACATACATTTATGTGCGTCTTAATCCGCGGGAAAAACAATTTTATTAATGCCACTGCTATTGTCTATGTTTGATTTCGCTTAATTCTTTAGGATACTGGTGCACTTGTAGTCAGAAAGGCCCCTTTTTTTCGTGAAGGCAACAGTACAGGTTATTCTTCATAACGCATTTCATATTTCGTGGAGCCTAAATCACTATTTTCTTCATAATGCATTTAATACAAGTTAAACAGGTTCATGTAAAATAATGAATTTTGTTTGTTGACACTTATGGCTCTTCCAAGGCCGATTCATTGTGATTATTACGGTGTCTATCATGTTAGCGAGTCAGAAATGTCAGTTTCCTAGTAGCGACTATCACTTGAATGCTGTATTATGCTGGCTTAATATTCTCCTGGGACACTGGACAATGGGAAGTCGTAACTCCGACATGATTGTGTATTAGATTGGCAACAACATTTTCTCCGTTTCACACTTGTAATTCCAATTTTGAGGGTTATTCAAGTGAAACTTCTCAGTCGGAACTAGGTATTTCCGATAACTCCGATTGCACGTGAACTTGGCATTAGTATTTGTGATCGACAACAGTAGGGGCTGGTTCGCGGTGTGTCCAGCCCCAAAACGCATTCCCGACCACTGCGGACTGAGTGTCAGTATCCTGCTGTGTGTCCGTCCAGTCAACTAGTAGAATTATTGTCTGTGACGTAAGTGTGGGATTATTATTAAGGTTCGGGTCGTCTGAGACACCAACAAGTAGGCTATACAATAAACAAGATAACTTTACAACGAAGAAACTAAAGTAATAATGATTAAACAATCAAATAATATATATATACAATTATCGTATGTTTGGTTGCTTTGAGACTGAGTCGTGTCTACACAATATTATTTACAACGAGCGGTTCCCATCCTTTTCAAGTAGACTAAATCTGTCTGCAGTTTTATGTTGTAGGTGATCTTTTCCATTAAGTACAGTTCTTTCAGTCTACCGCTCCACTCTTCCATAGTATGAATGTCCTCATTTAACCAATGCTCTATAATTATCAATGTCTACAATTTGATGTTATTTTAACGGACAAAAAAAATGTGCTTTCCTTTCAAAAACAAGAACATTTCGAATTGACCCCAAACTTTTGAACGGTAGTGTAGTAACTTAACTAGGATCAGCTTTCTCTCCCCAAGCCGACCAGAAAATAATTGAAATCTGACCCAAGATCAGTGCTGTACATCGGCAACTTTCAACCCAATGTAATACAGAGCGCGTTCCAGCTCGTCAACACAATCGGCTGCAGGGGAGGTTACTTTCGGCCTTGTTCGCAAATCAAATAAATTACATTTTATTGGTCACATACACATATTTAGCAAATGTTATTGGTCACATACACATATTTAGCAGATGTTATTGCGGGTGTAGCAAAATGCTTGTGTTCTTAGCTCTCCTATGCTATGCTGGTAGTGCACAATATAGGCCTGTGGTCTAAAGTAGTACACTATATAGGGCATTGTCTACAGGTGGACTTTAGATCTTAGTGGTAAAGGTGATCTTTATGCTGGGAATCTTTTTAGACTGGTTAGTTGTAAAAGCAACATCTTTCATAGAGTCACGACTGAGATGAGGAGATGTACAATAACCAAAGATTCACCTTAGTAATGATTTATTTATAACACATTCTACAAAACACAGTAACTACATACTGTTCCAAACTGATGTCCTCAGCATTAGGAAAGGCAGAGGAGAAGAAAATAACCCTTAAACCGGGTGGTAGCTTTTTATGCCAATTCAACCCTGCACGTTAGAGGCTGCTGCACTATATACACAGACATGGAATCACTGGCTACTTTAATAATGGAACATTAATCACTTTAATAATGTTTACATGCTGCTTTACTCATCTCATATGTATATACTATATTATATTCTACTGTATTTTAGTCAATGCCACTCCGACATTGCTCAGCATAATATTTATATATTTCTTCATTCCATTATTTTAATTTTAGATTTGTGTGTATTGTTGTGAATTGTTAGATACTACTGCACTGTTGGAGCTAGGAACACAAGCATTTCACTACACCCACAATAACATCTGATAAATATGTGTATGTGACACAATAAAATGTGATTTATAGACCTGCATTATCATTATAACGTTGGGCCCATATAACTTCACACACTTTCAGTTCAATTCTGGGTTGATACTTGGGATGGTAATGTGGTGTCATTTAAGACGCAGACCTCGTTACTAAACTGTTTAAATCCTTCCTTCTTTGCCGTCTTTCTTCAATTCGATGGATTTCAACGTAGCTTTATTAATCACCCCAAAGGGAAAATCATTATCGGTGATTGAGGTAATCATTGATCTTATATGATAACAGATGGACTTTTGTGTAGATTGTTGCGTGTGTATTTATTTGACTGTAACTAAATTCCTCCATCTCCCCATTCCTCTAGTCCCGATATTCCCCTCCGTCCTCATCACTCTCTCCAAACCCCGACTCCCCCAACTCCCGTCCCCGTCCCTGCCTGGACTGGTCATTTCAGTAGGATGCTGTTTATGTACTTTCCATTGTATGTTTTATAATATTGTCTGTTTCAGTTGTTGTTCCTTTGTCATTTCCATTGTGTATTAAAATCGTTTTGGTCGTAGTGAACAGCAAGGACGTCGAAGCATAGTGAACAGCAAGGACGTCGAAGCATAGTGAACAGCAAGGAAGTTCACTGTATATAGACTTTTTTCTATTGTGTTATTGACTGTACGCTTGTTTATTCCACATGTAACTCTGTGGTGTTGTTTGTGTCGCACTGCTTTGCTTTATCTTGGCCAGGTCGCAGTTGTAAATGAGAACTTGTTCTCAACTGGCCTATCTGGTTAAATAAATGTGAAATAAAATAAATATTTAAAAAAGCAATTTTGAATTTTAACAGTTATTTTACTGATATTTTCTTATGAAAATAGGCTATTATCAAACAGCTTACATTTACATTACATTTAAGTCATTTAGCAGACGCTCTTATCCAGAGCGACTTACAAATTGAAATTGGAGCTTCCTATAACTAAGAATTACAAGTCCTATCAATTTAGAACATAGAATTGATTAAACAGTTATATTTGAAGTTTTTAATATTGTTGAGGTGTAAAATTGTATCCCAAATAGTTGATCTTCTAAAATGACCAATTTAGCAGTTGTCGGTTTGAAACCATTTGATTGGCTGTTGTCACTTGGCACGGCCCCGCACAACACCATTTGATTGGCTGCTTTCCAAAACACGGACAGGTCAAAACCTGCGTGTTGTCCAACTTGCCTTCAGTTTAGTTCTCAATTCATTGAACCATGGCATCGTTTAGTTATCAACTCCAACATCTGCCGAATATGGAGTCCGAAAATAAGACTTTCCAACTGTGGCGGGACTACTTGAAGCTAGCGGATGCAGTGCGGGAGATGAAGTTAGGGAACTTCACATCAGAACCGTCAACCGTTGAGGGTCATGACTCCGGGATATGCTCGACCATGGTGGAATGTGAACAGTTCCCGCCGCGAGCCTTGCTGTCGCCGATAGCACCGTTGGCGACAGCACCTCTACGGCACGAAAAGGAACCCCTGGGTTCCAAAATTGTCCCCTTGCGTAAAGACGCTCCTTTACATCCGAGCCGCAGCGAGGGTCCCGAGCCCCCTACAGCAGCGTCCAGACCCTCCGTGGGCACCCGGGGACAGAGGGAGAGAAAGAAGGCGACCCGCTCCAAGACGCCGGAGGAAGTGCCATCGCATGAGCGCATGTTCTGCAGCTTCTGCAAACACAACGGGGAGTCAGAGTCTGTGTTTGGGTCACACAGTCTCAAGGACCAGGATGGGGACGTGGTGTGCCCGTACCTGCGGCAGTATATCTGCCCTCTCTGCGGGGCCACCGGGGCTCAAGCCCACACCAAGCGCTTCTGTCCCCGGGTGGACACCACCTACAGGTCGGTCTATGTCAAGTGATAGAAGCGCTAGCTCTGGTCCAGGCCGTTACTGCGCTACCCTCTAGACCTACTAACATAGTCAACTTGTGGTTGCGAGATGTGTGGGACCAGAGCTAGAGAAGCGCTGAAGAGACTGCTGTTGTGTTGGCGACTTCCTTTAGCGTCTCTAACACACTGGATGCGGACAGTTGTAACAGGATTTACGACAGGATATTTAGTTTAGACGCAGTTTGGAACAGACTGACTAGTTTGTAGACTATGTAATAGCCTGTTAGTCGTGTGATTTTATTTATTGCCTTTACTTTTTCTCGTGTGTTCAACTTTTTTTCACTTATTTCTATTTGTTTATAACGTGTGGTTTGTGATTATTTGCCCGTTCACTTGTTCTTTACAACACATTGTGGCTTTGAGTTTTCTGTTTTTACTTTAAAGTGTAAATCTGTCTGTCTGTGACCAAACTAACTGCGTCTTTAGATGTTGCTGTGAGATTTTGTAAAACCTCCCAACCTCTAATACTGTGTCGACTAATAAACCGCCCTTATCAACAAACTCTCACTGCAGAATTAGACGTTTATCCACGTTTCTCCCTGCTACTTTGGGGAGGAAAAAAACGGAAGGGTTGTCTTGTTTTGAGACTTGTTTTCCTGACTCTTATTTTAAAACGACATGCTCTAATCTAACTGTGCATCTGCAAGTCTACGGTCCTAAAATAACTATTATCAGAACATTACTATTGACAAGAAGACAACTTCTGTTTTATGACGTGGTGTGCAGAGCTACTTTGTATGTCTCATTTACCATGCTAGCTACTATTTTAGTGTTATACTTGTATTTTAATAGATCTAGAAGGGTGGTTTCTTGTTTTTTTACTTTCCAACGTGTATGCTACTTAGATTGGAGAGGAAGGCCCAACAAATGGTTGAAGTCATCCAAATCATAGACTGCTCTCTCTGCCACTGCACGGCAAGCGATACCAGAGCGCCAAGTCTAGGTACAAAAGGTTCCTTAATAACAGCTTCGACCCCGAGTCTGAACAAATAATCACGTGGCCACCCGGAGTATTTACATTCATACCCCCCCCCCCCCCTTTGTTTTTACACTTCTGCTACTTGCTGTTGATTATCAATGAATAGACACTTTACCCCTACCTAAATGTACAGATTACCTGGACTAACCTGTACCCCGCGCATTGACTCGGTAGCGGTACCCCCTGTATATAGCCTCCTTATTGTTATTTTATTGTGTTACTTTTTATTGTTTACTTTCTTTATTAAATATTTTCTTAACTATATTTCTTAAACTGCCTAGTTGGTTAATGTGACGATGTGACTAATAAAATGTGATGACATTTGATTGGCTGTATACGACTTTAACGTTAAATCTAATCTCACTTTACATAACCTTATGTTTAAATAGTATGTTTGTTTATTATTATGCATGTCTTCTATAATAATAACAATAGTATCTGCATTGGCTACTCCTATGTGTCTTAATTATCAGCGAGGTGTCCCTAAAAAGGTGAGATGCCGTCTGGCCCGGCAACCTTGCGAGGGTTAACATGGTTAAATGTCTTGCTCAAGTCGGCCACGGAGAAGGAGAGCACACAGTCCTTGGTAGCGACCGCGTTGGTGGCACTGTGTTATCCTCAAAGCGGGTGTCCCTGTCTGCACATCATGTTTGTGTCCTTAATTGCATGTGTTTCCTAAATAGTGCCCTACTTTGATCAGGGGCCATAGGGCTGTGGTGAAAAGTAGTGCACTATATAAGGCTGTGGTCTAAATTAGTGCACTAAATAGGTCTATGGTCTAAAGTAGTGCACTATATAGGGCTGTGGTCTAAAGTAGTGCACGATATAGGGCTGTGGTCTAAAGTAGTGCACTAAATAGGGTTGTGGTCTAAAGTAGTGCACTATGTAGGCCTGTGGTCTAAAGTAGTGCACGATATAGGGCTATGGTCTAAAGTAGTGCACGATATAGGCCTGTGGTCTAAAGTAGTGCACTATATAGGGCTAAGGTCTAAAGTAGTGCACTATATAGGCCTGTGGTCTAAAGTAGTGCACTATATAGGGCATTGTCTACAGGTAGACTTTAGATCTTAGTGGTAAAGGTGATCTTTATGCTGGGAATCTTTTTAGACTGGTTAGTTATAAAAGCAACATCTTTCATAGAGCCACGACTGAGATGAGGAGATGTACAATAACCAAAGATTCACCTTAGTAATGATTTATTTATAACACATTCTACAAAACACAGTAACCACATACTGTTCCAAACTGATGTCCTCAGCATTAGGAAAGACAGAGGAGAAGAAAATAACCCTTAAACTGTCCACCCTTAAACCGGGTGGTAGCTTTTTATGCCAGTTCAACCCTGCACGTTAGAGGCTGCTGCACTATATACACAGACACTCCGACATTCCTCATCATAATATTTATATAATTCTTCATTCCATTATTTTAATTTTAGATTTGTGTGTATTGTTGTGAATAGTTAGATACTACTGCACTGTTGGAGCTAGGAACACAAGCATTTCACTACACCCACAATAACATCTGATAAATATGTATATGTGACACAATAAAATGTGATTTATAGACCTGCATTATTATTATAACGTTGGGCCCATATAACTTCACACACTTTCAGTTCAAATCTGGGTTGATACTTGGGATGGTAATGGGGAGTCATTTAAGACGCAGACCTCGTTACTAAACTGTTTATATTCTTCCTTCTTTGCCGTCTTTCTTCAATTCGATGGATTTCAACGTAACTTTATTAATCATCCCAAAGGGAAAATCATTATTGGTGATTGAGGTAATCATTGATCTTATATGATAACAGATGGCCTTTTGTGTAGATTGATGCGTGTGTATTTATGTGTATATAGTGCAGCAGCCTCTAACGTGCAGGTTTAAATTGGCATAAAAAGCTACCACCCGGTTTAAGGGTGGACAGTTTAAGGGTTATTTTCTTCTCCTCTGCCTTTCCTAATGCTGAGGACATCAGTTTGGAACAGTATGTGGTTACTGTGTTTTGTAGAATGTGTTATAAATAAATCATTACTAAGGTGAATCTTTGGTTATTGTACATCTCCTCATCTCAGTCGTGGCTCTATGAAACATGTTGCTTTTATAACTAACCAGTCTAAAAAGATTCCCAGCATAAAGATCACCTTTACCACTAAGATCTAAAGTCCACCTGTAGACAATGCCCTATATAGTGCACTACTTTAGACCACAGGCCTATATTGTGCACTACTTTAGACCACAGGCCTATATAGTGCAATACTTTAGACCACAGGCCTATATTGTGCACTACCAGCATAGCATAGGAGAGCTAAGAACACAAGCATTTCACTACACCCACAATAACATCTGATAAATATGTGTATGTGACACAATAAAATGTGATTTACAGACCTGCATTATTATTATAACGTTGGGCCCATATAACTTCACACACTTTCAGTTCAAATCTGGGTTGATACTTGGGATGGTAATGGAGAGTCATTTAAGACGCAGACCTCGTTACTAAACTGTTTATATTCTTCCTTCTTTGCCGTCTTTCTTCAATTCGATGGATTTCAACGTAACTTTATTAATCATCCCAAAGGGAAAATCATTATCGGTGATTGAGGTAATCATTGATCTTATATGATAACAGATGGACTTTTGTGTAGATTGTTGCGTGTGTATTTATTTGACTGTAACGAAATTCCTCCATCTCCCCATTCCTCTAATCCCGGTATTCCCCTCCGTCCCCATCCCTCTCTCCAAACCCCGACTCCCCCAACTCCCGTCCCCGTCCTGACTGGTCATTTCAGTAGGATGGCTAATTATGTAGTTTCCATTGTATGTTTTATAATATTGTCTGTTTCAGTTGTTGTTCCTTTGTCATTTCCATTGTGTATTAAAATCGTTTTGGTCGTAGTGAACAGCAAGGACGTCGAAGCATAGTGAACAGCAAAGAAGTTCACTGTATATAGACTTTTTTCTATTGTGTTATTGACTGTACGCTTGTTTATTCCACGTGTAACTCTGTGGTGTTGTTTGTGTCGCACTGCTTTGCTTTATCTTGGCCAGGTCGCAGTTGTAAATGAGAACTTGTTCTCAACTGGCTTATCTGGTTAAATAAAGGTGAAATAATATAAATATTTTAAAAAGCAGTTTTGAATTTTAACAGTTATTTTACTGATATTTTCTTATTAAAATAAGCTATTATCAAACAGCTTCCTATAACTAAGAATTACAAGTCCTATCAATTTAGAACATAGAATAGATTAAACAGTTATATTTGAAGTTTTTAATATTGTTGAGGTGTAAAATTGTATCCCAAATAGTTGATCTTCTAAAAATACCAATTTAGCAGTTGTCAGTTTGAAACCATTTGATTGGCTTTGTCAAGTGCCACGGACTCCGCACTACGCCATCTGATTGGCTGTTTAACAAAACACTGACAGGTTAAAACGTGAACCTTGTCAAATTTGCCTTCAGTTGAGTTGTCAGTTGAGACCCAGCGTTCTTTATTCTGGTACATTCTGATCGTTATCAGACACTAGTCTGTTTGGATATAAAAAATACAAGTGTGAGAATGAACGCTATGATTTGTCAACTCATAGACCTACCACCTTACACGGAGTCCGAAAACAAGAGTTTCGAACCGTGGCGGGACTACTTGAAGCTGGCTGACCTAGTGCGGGAGATGAAGTTAGGAAACTTCACCTCAGAACCGTCAACCGTTGAGGGTCATGACTCTGGCGTATGCTCGACCATGGTGGAATTTGAAGAGTTTCGGCCGCGAGCCTTGCTGTCACCGATAACACCTGTGGCGACACCACCCCTATGGCACGAAATGGAACCCCTGGATTCAGAAATCGACCTCTTGCACGAAGACGCTCCTTTATGGCCGAGCAGCACCGAGGGTCCCGAGCCCCCTACAGCAGCGTCCAGATCCCCCGCTGGCACCTGGGGCCAGAGTGGGAGAAACACGCCGGAGGAGGTGCCATCACCTGAGCGCAAGTTCTGCAGCTTCTGCAAACACAACGGGCCAGGATGGGGACATGATGTGCCCGTACCTGCGGCTGTATGTCTGCCCTCTCTGCGGGGCCACCGGGGCCCAAGCCGCCAACGAACGCCATTGTCCCCTGGTCGAAACCACCTACAGCTCTGTCTATGTCTCGCCCAGTGGTGTAAAGTACTTTAGTGAAATACTTGAAAGTACTGCTTAAGTAGTTTTTGGGTTATCTGGACTTTTCTTGGGCTTCCGAGTGGCGCAGTGATCTAAGGCACTGCAGCTCAGTGCTCGAGGCGTCACTACAGACACCTTGATTCGAATCCAGGCTGTATCTCAACCGGCCGTGATTGGGAGTCCCATAGGGTATCGCACAATTGGCCCAGCGTCGTCCGGGTTTGGCCGTCATTGTAAAGATGAATTTGTTCTTAATTGATATGCCTAATTAAATGAAGGTTTTTACTTTTACTTCACTACATTCCTAAAGAAAATGATGTACTTTTTACTCCGTACATTTTCCCTGATGCCCAAAACTATTCTTTACATTTTGAATGCTTATCAGGACACGACAATTGTTTAATTCACACACTTATCAAGAGAACATCCCTACTGCATCTGATATGGCCGACTCACTAAACACATGCTTCGTTTATAAATGATGTCTGAGTGTTGGAGTGTGTCCCTGACCATCTGTAAATTAATAAAGAACAACAAAAAGGTGCCATCTGGTTTGCTTTACTTTTTACTTTTGATACCTAAGTATATTTTATCAATTACATTTACTTTGATACTTAAGTATATTTTAAACCATTTACTTTTAGACTTTTACTCAAGTAGTATTTTACCGGGTGACATTCACTTATACTTGAGTCGTTTCATATTAAGGTATCTATACATTTACTCAAGTTTGACAAGTGGGTACTTTTTCCACGTGGAGCTACAACAAAAATGTGTGCTGTTGGGGGACTGGAGTTGGGAAACACTGATGTAAGGAAACAGATATCGTTTCAATCTTGTCAATAGGCAATCTTTACCTCCCAAATTAACAGACTAAGTAGGGAAGTAGAAGACACGCAACCAGCTTTCTGGATCAGCCCAGTCCTTCTAGAATGCTCCACAGATGGACAGTCATCAACCCATTGTTGTATAGGAACCTGAGATGGGCCATTAATCATCACTGTTCTGTAAATCAAGGTTAGTGACCCAACCCTGGCAGTCTCCCGTGAATTGACGTGTGCCCAATTGAATTGAGTGGTTTGCTATTATTCTGTAAATTTATTGTAAATAAAATGTAAATGGTCACCATTGTAAATGGTCACCATTGTAAATGGTCACTCAAAACCGGTTCAGGCCAATTTGACAACACAATCTCACATTCAATTCGTGCATGTACATAATGTATTTCAGCATGTTGTTTTGTGGCTTAATTCGTCAGAAAAGACACGAATTTGAACACGATAGCCTATATTTCTATTTTTTCTTCATTATTGAACGTTATGAATATACCTTAATGTTGTATTTATTTAATCCCGTTTAATAAATGGTGTTTGTATTGCTATATACTGTTTTCGATTTTTCTGAGGAGACTTTCTAATCAGAATTTGTGAGAAAAGACATACATTTATGTGCGTCTTAATCCGCGGGAAAAACAATTTTATTAATGCCACTGCTATTGTCTATGTTTGATTTCGCTTAATTCTTTAGGATACTGGTGCACTTGTAGTCAGAAAGGCCCCTTTTTTTCGTGAAGGCAACAGTACAGGTTCTTCTTCATAACGCATTTCATATTTCGTGGAGCCTAAATCACTATTTTCTTCATAATGCATTTAATACAAGTTAAACAGGTTCATGTAAAATAATGAATTTTGTTTGTTGACACTTATGGCTCTTCCAAGGCCGATTCATTGTGATTATTACGGTGTCTATCATGTTAGCGAGTCAGAAATGTCAGTTTCCTAGTAGCGACTATCACTTGAATGCTGTATTATGCTGGCTTAATATTCTCCTGGGACACTGGACAATGGGAAGTCGTAACTCCGACATGATTGTGTATTAGATTGGCAACAACATTTTCTCCGTTTCACACTTGTAATTCCAATTTTGAGGGTTATTCAAGTGAAACTTCTCAGTCGGAACTAGGTATTTCCGATAACTCCGATTGCACGTGAACTTGGCATTAGTATTTGTGATCGACAACAGTAGGGGCTGGTTCGCGGTGTGTCCAGCCCCAAAACGCATTCCCGACCACTGCGGACTGAGTGTCAGTATCCTGCTGTGTGTCCGTCCAGTCAACTAGTAGAATTATTGTCTGTGACGTAAGTGTGGGATTATTATTAAGGTTCGGGTCGTCTGAGACACCAACAAGTAGGCTATACAATAAACAAGATAACTTTACAACGAAGAAACTAAAGTAATAATGATTAAACAATAAAATAATATATATATACAATTATCGTATGTTTGGTTGCTTTGAGACTGAGTCGTGTCTACACAATATTATTTACAACGAGCGGTTCCCATCCTTTTCAAGTAGACTAAATCTGTCTGCAGTTTTATGTTGTAGGTGATCTTTTCCATTAAATACAGTTCTTTCAGTCTACCGCTCCACTCTTCCATAGTATGAATGTCCTCATTTAACCAATGCTCTATAATTATCAATGTCTACAATTTGATGTTATTTTAACGGACAAAAAAAATGTGCTTTCCTTTCAAAAACAAGAACATTTCGAATTGACCCCAAACTTTTGAACGATAGTGTAGTAACTTAACTAGGATCAGCTTTCTCTCCCCAAGCCGACCAGAAAATAATTGAAATCTGACCCAAGATCAGTGCTGTACATCGGCAACTTTCAACCCAATGTAATACAGAGCGCGTTCCAGCTCGTCAACACAATCGGCTGCAGGGGAGGTTACTTTCGGCCTTGTTCGCAAATCAAATAAATTACATTTTATTGGTCACATACACATATTTAGCAAATGTTATTGGTCACATACACATATTTAGCAGATGTTATTGCGGGTGTAGCAAAATGCTTGTGTTCTTAGCTCTCCTATGCTATGCTGGTAGTGCACAATATAGGCCTGTGGTCTAAAGTAGTACACTATATAGGGCATTGTCTACAGGTGGACTTTAGATCTTAGTGGTAAAGGTGATCTTTATGCTGGGAATCTTTTTAGACTGGTTAGTTGTAAAAGCAACATCTTTCATAGAGTCACGACTGAGATGAGGAGATGTACAATAACCAAAGATTCACCTTAGTAATGATTTATTTATAACACATTCTACAAAACACAGTAACTACATACTGTTCCAAACTGATGTCCTCAGCATTAGGAAAGGCAGAGGAGAAGAAAATAACCCTTAAACCGGGTGGTAGCTTTTTATGCCAATTCAACCCTGCACGTTAGAGGCTGCTGCACTATATACACAGACATGGAATCACTGGCTACTTTAATAATGGAACATTAATCACTTTAATAATGTTTACATGCTGCTTTACTCATCTCATATGTATATACTATATTATATTCTACTGTATTTTAGTCAATGCCACTCCGACATTGCTCAGCATAATATTTATATATTTCTTCATTCCATTATTTTAATTTTAGATTTGTGTGTATTGTTGTGAATTGTTAGATACTACTGCACTGTTGGAGCTAGGAACACAAGCATTTCACTACACCCACAATAACATCTGATAAATATGTGTATGTGACACAATAAAATGTGATTTATAGACCTGCATTATCATTATAACGTTGGGCCCATATAACTTCACACACTTTCAGTTCAAATCTGGGTTGATACTTGGGATGGTAATGTGGTGTCATTTAAGACGCAGACCTCGTTACTAAACTGTTTAAATCCTTCCTTCTTTGCCGTCTTTCTTCAATTCGATGGATTTCAACGTAGCTTTATTAATCACCCCAAAGGGAAAATCATTATCGGTGATTGAGGTAATCATTGATCTTATATGATAACAGATGGACTTTTGTGTAGATTGTTGCGTGTGTATTTATTTGACTGTAACTAAATTCCTCCATCTCCCCATTCCTCTAGTCCCGATATTCCCCTCCGTCCTCATCACTCTCTCCAAACCCCGACTCCCCCAACTCCCGTCCCCGTCCCTGCCTGGACTGGTCATTTCAGTAGGATGCTGTTTATGTACTTTCCATTGTATGTTTTATAATATTGTCTGTTTCAGT
Source organism: Salvelinus fontinalis (assembly GCF_029448725.1). Lineage (NCBI taxonomy): Eukaryota > Metazoa > Chordata > Actinopteri > Salmoniformes > Salmonidae > Salvelinus > Salvelinus fontinalis. Next base: position 7,667,525 of record NC_074704.1, read on the forward strand.
TGTTGTTCCTTTGTCATTTCCATTGTGTATTAAAATCGTTTTGGTCGTAGTGAACAGCAAGGACGTCGAAGCATAGTGAACAGCAAGGACGTCGAAGCATAGTGAACAGCAAGGAAGTTCACTGTATATAGACTTTTTTCTATTGTGTTATTGACTGTACGCTTGTTTATTCCACATGTAACTCTGTGGTGTTGTTTGTGTCGCACTGCTTTGCTTTATCTTGGCCAGGTCGCAGTTGTAAATGAGAACTTGTTCTCAACTGGCCTATCTGGTTAAATAAATGTGAAATAAAATAAATATTTAAAAAAGCAATTTTGAATTTTAACAGTTATTTTACTGATATTTTCTTATGAAAATAGGCTATTATCAAACAGCTTACATTTACATTACATTTAAGTCATTTAGCAGACGCTCTTATCCAGAGCGACTTACAAATTGAAATTGGAGCTTCCTATAACTAAGAATTACAAGTCCTATCAATTTAGAACATAGAATTGATTAAACAGTTATATTTGAAGTTTTTTATATTGTTGAGGTGTAAAATTGTATCCCAAATAGTTGATCTTCTAAAATGACCAATTTAGCAGTTGTCGGTTTGAAACCATTTGATTGGCTGTTGTCACTTGGCACGGCCCCGCACAACACCATTTGATTGGCTGCTTTCCAAAACACGGACAGGTCAAAACCTGCGTGTTGTCCAACTTGCCTTCAGTTTAGTTCTCAATTCATTGAACCATGGCATCGTTTAGTTATCAACTCCAACATCTGCCGAATATGGAGTCCGAAAATAAGACTTTCCAACTGTGGCGGGACTACTTGAAGCTAGCGGATGCAGTGCGGGAGATGAAGTTAGGGAACTTCACATCAGAACCGTCAACCGTTGAGGGTCATGACTCCGGGATATGCTCGACCATGGTGGAATGTGAACAGTTCCCGACGCGAGCCTTGCTGTCGCCGATAGCACCTGTGGCGACAGCACCTCTACGGCACGAAAAGGAACCCCTGGGTTCCAAAATTGTCCCCTTGCGTAAAGACGCTCCTTTACATCCGAGCCGCAGCGAGGGTCCCGAGCCCCCTACAGCAGCGTCCAGACCCTCCGTGGGCACCCGGGGCCAGAGGGAGAGGAAGAAGGCGACCCGCTCCAAGACGCCGGAGGAGGTGCCATCGCCTGAGCGCAAGTTCTGCAGCTTCTGCAAACACAACGGGGAGTCAGAGTCTGTGTTTGGGTCACACAGTCTCAAGGACCAGGATGGGGACGTGGTGTGCCCGTACCTGCGGCAGTATATCTGCCCTCTCTGTGGGGCCACCGGGGCTCAAGCCCACACCAAGCGCTTCTGTCCCCGGGTGGAAACCACCTACAGGTCGGTCTATGTCAAGTGATAGAAGCGCTAGCTCTGGTCCAGGCCGTTACTGCGCTACCCTCTAGACCTACTAACATAGTCAACTTGTGGTTGCGAGATGTGTGGGACCAGAGCTAGAGAAGCGCTGAAGAGACTGCTGTTGTGTTGGCGACTTCCTTTAGCGTCTCTAACACACTGGATGCGGACAGTTGTAAGAGGATTTACGACAGGATATTTAGCTTAGACGCAGTTTGGAACAGACTGACTAGTTTGTAAACTATGTAATAGCCTGTTAGTCGTGTGATTTTATTTATTGCCTTTACTTTTTCTCGTGTGTTCAACTTTTTTTCACTTATTTATATTTGTTTATAACGTGTGGTTTGTGATTATTTGCATGCCCGTTCACTTGTTCTTTACAACACATTGTGGCTTTGAGTTTTCTGTTTTTACTTTAAAGTGTAAATGTCTCTGTCTGTCTGTGACCAAACTAACTGCGTCTTTAGATGTTGCTGTGAGATTTTGTAAAACCTCCCAACCTCTAATACTGTGTCGACTAATAAACCGCCCTTATCAACAAACTCTCACTGCAGAATTAGACGTTTATCCACGTTTCTCCTTGCTACTTTGGGGAGGAAAAAAACGGAAGGGTTGTCTTGTTTTGAGACTTGTTTTCCTGACTCTTATTTTAAAACGACATGCTCTAATCTACCTGTACATCTGCAAGTCTACGGGCCTAAAATAACTATTATCAAAACATTACTATTGACAAGAAGACAACTTCTGTTTTATGACGTGGTGTGCAGAGCTACTTTGTATGTCTACCGTGCTAGCTACTATTTTAGTTTTTATACTTGTATTTTAATAGATCTAGAAGGGTGGTTTCTTGTTTTTTTACTTTCCAACGTGCATGCTACTTAGATTGGAGAGGAAGGCCCAACAAATGGTTGAAGTCATCCAAATCATAGACTCCTCTCTCTGCCACTGCACGGCAAGCGATACCAGAGCGCCAAGTCTAGGTACAAAAGGTTCCTTAATAACAGCTTCGACCCGGAGTCTGAACAATTAATCACGTGGCCACCCGGAGTATTTACACCCCCCCCCCCCCCCCCTTTGTTTTTACACTTCTGCTACTTGCTGTTGATTATCAATGAATAGACACTTTACCACTACCTAAATGTACAGATTACCTGGACTAACCTGTACCCCGCGCATTGGCTCGGTACCGGTACCCCCTGTATATAGCCTCCTTATTGTTATTTTATTGTGTTACTTTTTATTGTTTACTTTCTTTAGTAAATATTTTCTTAACTATATTTCTTAAACTGCCTAGTTGGTCAATGTGACGATGTGACTAATAAAATGTGATGTCATTTGATTGGCTGTATACGACTTTAAAGTTAAATCTAATCTCACTTTACAGAACCTTATGTTTAAATAGTATGTCTGTTTATTATTATGCATGTCTTCTATAATAATAACAATAGTATCTGCATTGGCTACTCCTGTGTGTCTTAATTATCAGCGAGGTGTCCCTAAAAAGGTGAGATGCCGTCTGGCCCGGCAACCTTGCGAGGGTTAACATGGTTAAATGTCTTGCTCAAGTCGTCCACGGAGAAGGAGAGCACACAGTCCTTGGTAGCGACCGCGTTGGTGGCACTGTGTTATCCTCAAAGCGGGTGTCCCTGTCTGCACATCATGTTTGTGTCCCAAATGGCATTGTGTTTCCTAAATAGTGCCCTACTTTGATCAGGGGCCATAGGGCTGTGGTCTAAAGTAGTGCACTATATAGGGCTGTGGTCTAAAGTAGTGCACGATATAGGTCTGTGGTCAACAGTAGTGCACTATATAGGCCTGTGGTCTAAAGTAGTGCACTATATAGGTCTGTGGTCAACAGTAGTGCACTATATAGGCCTGTGGTCTAAAGTAGTGCACTATATAGGACTTTGGTCTAAAGTAGTGCACTATATAGGGCTGTGGTCAACAGTAGTGCACTATATAGGACTGTGGTCTAAAGTAGTGCACTATATAGGGCTGTGGTCAACAGTAGTGCACTATATAGGCCTGTGGTCTAAAGTGGTGCACTATATAGGGCATTGTCTACAGGTGGACTTTAGATCTTAGTGGTAAAGGTGGTCTTTATGCTGGTAATCTTTTTAGACTGGTTAGTTGTAAAAGCAACATGTTTCATAGAGCCACGACTGAGATGAGGAGATGTACAATAACCAAAGATTCACCTTAGTAATGATTTATTTATAACACATTCTACAAAACACAGTAACTACATACTGTTCCAAACTGATGTCCTCGGCATTAGGAAAGACAGAGGAGAAGAAAATAACCCTTAAACTGTCCACCCTTAAACCGGGTGGTAGCTTTTTATGCCAATTCAACCCTGCACGTTAGAGGCTGCTGCACTATATACACAGACATGGAATCACTGGCTACTTTAATAATGGAACATTAATCACTTTAATAATGTTTACATGCTGCTTTACTCATCTCATATGTATATACTATATTCTATTCTACTGTATTTTAGTCAATGCCACTCCGACATTGCTCAGCATAATATTTCTATATTTCTTCATTCCATTATTTTAATTTTAGATTTGTGTGTATTGTTGTGAATAGTTAGATACTACTGCACTGTTGGAGCTAGGAACACAAGCATTTCACTACACCCACAATAACATCTGATAAATATGTGTATGTGACACAATAAAATGTGATTTATAGACCTGCATTATTATTATAACGTTGGGCCCATATAACTTCACACACTTTCAGTTCAAATCTGGGTTGATACTTGGGATGGTAATGGGGTGTCATTTAAGACGCAGACCTCGTTACTAATTCTTCCTTCTTTGTCGTCTTTCTTCAATTCGATGGATTTCAACGTAACTTTATTAATCACCCCAAAGGGAAAATCATTATTGGTGATTGAGGTAATCATTGATCTTATATGATAACAGATGGACTTTTGTGTAGATTGTTGCGTGTGTATTTATTTGACTGTAACGAAATTCCTCCATCTCCCCATTCCTCTAATCCCGGTATTCCCCTCCGTCCCCATCCCTCTCTCCAAACCCCGACTCCCCCAACTCCGTCCCCGTCCCTGCCTGGACTGGTCATTTCAGTAGGATGCTGTTTATGTAGTTTCCATTGTATGTTTTATAATATTGTCTGTTTCAGTTGTTGTTCCTTTGTCATTTCCATTGTGTATTAAAATCGTTTTGGTCGTAGTGAACAGCAAGGACGTCGAAGCATAGTGAACAGCAAGGACGTCGAAGCATAGTGAACAGCAAGGACGTCGAAGCATAGTGAACAGCAAGGAAGTTCACTGTATATAGACTTTTTTCTATTGTGTTATTGACTGTACGTTTGTTTATTCCACGTGTAACTCTGTGTTGTTGTTTGTGTCGCACTGCTTTGCTTTATCTTGGCCAGGTCGACTTGTTCTCAACTGGCCTATCTGGTTAAATAAAGGTGAAATAATATAAATATTTAAAAAAGCAGTTTTGAATTTTAACAGTTATTTTACTGATATTTTCTTATTAAAATAGGCTATTATCAAACAGCTTCCTATAACTAAGAATTAGAAGTCCTATCAATTTAGAACATAGAATAGATTAAACAGTTATATTTGAAGTTTTTAATATTGTTGAGGTGTAAAATTGTATCCCAAACAGTTGATCTTCTAAAATGGCCAATTTAGCAGTTGTCAGTTTGAAACCATTTGATTGGCTTTGTCAAGTGCCACGGACTCCGCACAACGCCATCTGATTGGCTGTTTAACAAAACACCGACAGGTTAAAACGTGAACGTTGTCAAATTTGCCTTCAGTTGAGTTGTCAGTTTAGACCCAGCGTTCTTTATTCTGGTACATTCTGATCGTTATCAGACACTAGTCTTTTGGGCTATAAAAAATACAAGTGTGAGAATGAACGCTATGATTTGTCAACTCATAGACCTACCGCCTTACACGGACTCCGAAAACAAGAGTTTCGAACCGTGGCGGGACTACTTGAAGCTGGCTGACCTAGTGCGGGAGATGAAGTTAGGAAACTTCACCTCAGAACCGTCAACCGTTGAGGGTCATGACTCCGGGATATGCTCGACCATGGTGGAATTTGAAGAGTTTCGGCCGCGAGCCTTGCTGTCACCGATAACACCTCAGGCGACATCACCCCTATGGCACGAAATGGAACCCCTGGATTCAGAAATCGACCTCTTGCACTAAGACGCTCCTTTATGGCCGAGCAGCACCGAGGGTCCCGAGCCCCCTACAGCAGCGTCCAGATCCCCCGCTGGCACCTGGGGCCAGAGTGGGAGAAACACACCGGAGGAGGTGCCATCACCTGAGCGCAAGTTCTGCAGCTTCTGCAAACACAACGGGCCAGGATGGGGACATGATGTGCCCGTACCTGCGGCTGTATGTCTTCCCTCTCTGCGGGGCCACCGGGGCCCAAGCCGCCAACAGGCACCATTGTCCCCTGGTCGAAACCACCTACAGCTCTGTCTACGTCTCGCCCAGCGGTGTAAAGTACTTTAGTGAAATACTTGAAAGTACTACTTAAGTAGTTTTGGGGGTATCTGTCCTTTAATTTGGCTTCGAGTTGCGCAGCGGTATAAATCACTGCAGCTCAGTGCTTGAGGCGTCACTACAGACACCTTGGTTCAAATCCAGGCTGTATCTCAACCGGCCGTGATTGGGAGTCCCATAGGGTATCGAACAATTGGCCCAGCATCGTCCGGGTTTGGCCGTCATTGTAAAGACAATTTGTTCTTAATTGACATGCCAAATTAAATGAAGGTTTTTACTTTTACTTCACTACATTCCTAAAGAAAATGATGTACTTTTTACTCCGTACATTTTCCCTGATACCCAAAACTATTCTTTACATTTTGAATGCTTATCAGGACACGACAATTGTTTAATTCACACACTTATCAAGAGAACATCCCTACTGCATCTGATCTGGCCGACTCACTAAACACATGCTTGGTTTATAAATGATGTCTGAGTGTTGGAGTGTGTCCCTGGCCATCTGTAAATTAATAAAGAACAACAAAAAGGTGCCATCTGGTTTGCTTTACTTTTTACTTTTGATACTTAAGTATATTTTATCAATTACATTTACTTTAGATATTTAAGTATATTTTAAACCATTTACTTTTAGACTTTTACTCAAGTAGTATTTTACCGGGTGACATTCACTTATACTTGAGTCGTTTCATATTAAGGTATCTTTACTTTTACTCAAGTATGACAAGTGGGTACTTTTTCCATGTAACGGTAGTCCTCCTCCTCTTCTTCCGAAGAGGAGGAGCATGGATTGAACCAAAACGCAGCTTCTGAAGTTGACATATTTATTTACAGAAAAGACGAAAACACGAACTTCACTATAAACTAACAAAACAACAAACGGAGTAGACAGACCTGGACGACGAACTTACATTAACACGAAGAACGCACGAACAGGGAAAATAGACTACACAAAATGACGATGTACAAAACAAACCGAACAGTCCCGTATGGTGCGACAAACACTGACACAGGAGACAACCACCCACAACGAACACTGTGAAACAACCTACCTAAATATGACTCTCAATTAGAGGAACGCCAAACACCTGCCTCTAATTAAGAGCCATACCAGGCAACCCTAAACCAACATAGAAACAGAAAACATAGAATGCCCACCCAAACTCACGTCCTGACCAACTAACACATACAACAAACTAACAGAAATAGGTCAGGAACGTGACATTCCACGTGGAGCTACAACAACGATGTGTGCTGTTGGGGGAGTGGAGTTGGGAAACACTGATGTAAGGAAACAGATACCGTTTCAATCTTGTCAATAGGCAATCTTTACCTCCCAAATTAACAGACTAAGTAGGGCAGTACAAGACACACAACCAGCTTTCTGGATCAGCCCAGTCCTTCTAGAATGCTCCACAGATGGACAGTCATCAACCCATTGTTGTCTAGGAACCTGAGATGGGCCATTAATCATCACTGTTCTGTAAATCAAGGTTAGTGACCCAACCCTGGCAGTCTCCCGTGAATTGACGTGTGCCCAATTGAATTGAGTGCTTTGCTATTATTCTGTAAATTTATTGTAAATAAAATGTAAATGGTCACCATTGTAAATGGTCACTCAAAACCGGTTCAGGCCAATTTGACAACACAATCTCACATTCAATTCGTGCATGTACCTAATGTATTTCAGCATGTTGTTTTGTGGCTTAATTCGTGAGAAAAGACAAGAATTTAAACACGATAGCCTACATTTCATTTTTTTCTTCATTAATGAACGTTATGAATATACCTTAATGTTGTATTTATTTAATCCCGTTTTATAAAAGGTGTTTGTATTGCTATATACTGTTTTCGATTTTTCTGAGGAGACTTTCTGATCAGAATTTGTGAGAAAAGACATACATTTATGTGCGACTTAATCCGTGGGAAAAACATTTTTATTAATGCCACTGATGTTTTCTATGTTTGATTTCGCTTAATACTTTGGGAAACTGGTGCACTTGTAGTCAGAAAAGCCCTTTTTTTCATGAAGGCAACAGTACACGATATTCTTCATTACGCATTTCATATTTCGTGGAGCCTAAATCACTATTTTCTTCATAATGCATTTAATACAAGTTAAGCAGGTTAATGTAAAATAATGAATTATGTTGGTTGACACTTGTGGCTCTTCCAAGGCCGATTCATTATGATTATTACGGTGTCTATCATGTTAGCGAGTCAGAAATGTCAGTTTCCAAGTACTGACTATTACATGAATGGTGTATAGTGCTGGCTTCATATTCTCCTGGGACACTGGACAATGGGAAGTCGTAACTCCGACATGATTATGTTCAAGTTCTTTTCAAGTCGGAACAATTCATTAACCAATAGATTGACAACAACATTTTCAATGTTTCCCGTTGTAATTCCAATTTTTAGGGTTATTCAAGTGAAACTTCCCAATCGGAACTAGGTATTTCCGATAACTCCATTTGCACGTGAACGTGGCATTAGTATGTGTGATCGACAACAGTAGGGGCTGGTTCGCTGTGTGTCCAGCCCCAAAACGCATTCCCGACCACTGCGGACTGAGTGTCAGTATCCCGCTGTGTGTCCGTCCAGTCAACTAGTAGAAGTATTGTCTGTGACGTAAGTGTGTGATTATTATTAAGGTTCGGGTCGTCTGAGACACCAACAAGTAGGCTATACAATAAACAAGATAACTTTACAACGAAGAAACTAAAGTAATAATAATTAAACAATAAAATAATATATATATATATATATATATATACAAAGAATTATCATATGTTTGGTTGCTTTGAGACTGAGTCGTGTCTACACAATATTATTTACAACGAGCGGTTCCCATCCTTTTCAAGTAGACTAAATCTGTCTGCAGTTTTATGTTGTAGGGTATCTTTTCCATTAAATACAGTTCTTTCAGTCTACCGTCTACTGTATTTCTGATCAATTTGATGTTATTTTAACGGAAAAAAAAAGTGCTTTCCTTTCAAAAACAAGGACATTTCTAAATGACCACAAACATTTGAACGGTAGTGTAGTAACTTAACTAGGATCAGCTTTCTCTCCCCAAGCCGACCAGAAAATAATGGAAAACTGACCCAAGATCAGTGCTGTGCATCCGCAACTTGCAACCCAATGTAATACAGAGCGCGTTCCAGCTCGTCAACACAATCGGCTTCAGGGGAGGTTACTTTCTGCCTTGTTCGGCAAATCAAATAAATCACATTTTATTGGTCACATACACATATTCAGCAGATGTTATTGGTCACATACACATATTTAGCAGATGTTATTGGTCACATACACATATTTAGCAGATGTTATTGCGGGTGTTGCAAAATGCTTGTGTTCCTAGCTCTCTCCTATGCTATGCTGGTAGTGCACAATATAGGGCTGTGGTCTAAAGTAGTGCACTATATAGGCCTGTGGTCTAAAGTAGTGCACAATATAGGGCTGTGGTCTAAAGTAGTGCACTATATAGGGCATTGTCTACAGGTGGACTTTAGATCTTAGTGGTAAAGGTGGTCTTTATGCTGGGAATCTTTTTAGACTTGTTAGTTGTAAAAGCAACATGTTTCATAGAGCCACGACTGAGATGAGGAGATGTACAATAACCAAAGATTCACCTAAGTAATGATTTATTTTATAACACCTTCTACAAAACACAGTAACTACATACTGTTCCAAACTGATGTCCTCAGCATTAGGAAAGACAGAGGAGAAGAAAATAACCCTTAAATGGTATTATACCGTCTTTATTATTATAACGTTGTGTCCATATAACTTGACAAACATTCAGTTCTAATCTGAGTTGATACTTTGGATCATTGTTCTCAAACTGATCTTGAGTTTTCAAGTCAAAACATAAATACAAAATAACTTCAAGTGAACCTCCGCTATGTGAAGACTGTTTCCCATGAGCCTTTGGGGGCGTTGCGATGATGGTTCGCTGTAGGTCCCAAATGGCACCTTGTTTCCTATATAGTGTACTACTGTTGACCAGAGCCTTATTCCCTATATAGTGTCTCTGGACCCAGGTCAAAAGTAGGGCACTATATAGGGAATAGGGTGCTATTTGGGAGGCTGACTAGATCTCAGAGCGTCGTGGGGGGAAGACGCGGCGTGGGGGAGGCCTCGCTGTCTTGTTGCCACGGCGAAGAGACTCTAGCTCCCGATGGGTAGCCATCACGACCCGACTGAAAGAGAAAGGGATGAAGGAGGGAGAGATAGAGATGGAGGGAGGAAAGAAAAGAGGGAGAGAAAAGAGAAGGATAGGGGAGGGAGGAAGAGATGCATTGGGAGAGAGTGATATTATTTTCAGTTGCTATTTGTCTGTTTTTACTTCTACTTACAAAACATCTGATCACCACTGTCATGCAAATGTAGTTGGTTTGATCTTGAGAGGTGTGAGATTGCTTTAGGCAATGTAAACATATGTTTCCTATGCCAATACTGCCCTTGGAATTGAATTGAAATTGAATTGAGAGAGAGATCAAAGAGAGAGCATAGCAGGACAAGATCTCTCCCTGTGACGACTCCCCCATCCTGGGTCAGTCTGAACACACCCCTTCAAACTGTCCTGCAGACGAGGATAGTCACACCCCCCCCCCCCCTCCCCAGCACTGAACACACCCCTTCAAACTGTCCTGAAGACGAGGATAGTCACCCCCCCCCCCCAGCACTGAACACACCCCTTCAAACTGTTCTGCAGACTAGGATAGTCACACCCCCCCCCCCCCCCAGCACTGAACACACCCCTTCAAACTGTCCTGTAGACGAGGATAGTCACCCCCCTCCCCCCCCCACCCCCCCCAGCACTGAACACACCCCTTCAAACTGTCCTGCAGACGAGGATAGTCACACACCCCCCCCCCCCAGCACTGAACACACCCCTTCAAACTGTCCTGCAGACGAGGATAGTCACCCCCCCCCCCCCCCAGCACTGAACACACCCCTTCAAACTGTCCTGCAGACGAGGATAGTCACACCCCCCCCCCCCCTCCCCAGCACTGAACACACCCCTTCAAACTGTCCTGAAGACGAGGATAGTCACCCCCCCCCCCCCCAGCACTGAACACACCCCTTCAAACTGTCCTGCAGGCGAGGATAGTCACCCCCCCACCCCCCCCCAGTACTGAACACGCCCCTTCAAACTGTCCTGCAGGCGAGGATAGTCACCCCCCCCCCCAGCACTGAACACACCCCTTCAAACTGTCCTGCAGGCGAGGATAGTCACCCCCCCACCCCCCCCCAGCACTGAACACTCACAGGGCCCACAACTGCACCGGTCCTCCATCATTGAGGGATGAATTCACAGAGCTGGAGAGAGACATGGTGGAGCTCAGAGAGCTAGTCCACACAATCCAGACAGAACAAACCCACAAAACAGACCAGCACAACAACACCCCCCAACAAGACCTGGGGGGCCGAAGGTGGAGGTGAACGGCCGTCTGAGAGAGCTGGCTGCTCTATGGACTGAGGTGAGAGAACTTAAAGACGAGGGAGAGGAACACGTGGTACAGCTAACAGTAGTGAAGGAGGAGAGAGAGGAACACATGGCACAGCTAACAGTAGTGAAGGAGAGGAGAGAGAGGAACACATGGCACAGCTAACAGTAGTGAAGGAGGAGAGAGGAACACATGGTACAGCTAACAGTAGTGAAGGAGAGGAGGGAGAGGAACACCTGGCACAGCTAACAGTAGTGCAGGAGGAGAGAGAGGAACACATGGCACAGCTAACAGTAGTGAAGGAGGAGAGAAAGGAACACATGGTACAGCTAACAGTAGTGAAGGAGGAGAGAGAGGAACACATGGCACAGCTAACAGTAGTGAAGGGGAGGAGGGAGAGGAACACATAGTACAGCTAACAGTAGTGAAGGAGGAGAGAGAGGAACACATGGCACAGCTAACAGTAGTGAAGGGGAGGAGGGAGAGGAACACATAGTACAGCTAACAGTAGTGAAGGAGGAGAGAGAGAAACACATGGTACAGCTAACAGTAGTGAAGGAGGAGAGAGAGGAACACATGGTACAGCTAACAGTAGTGAAGGAGAGGAGGGAGAGGAACACATGGTACAGCTAACAGTAGTGAAGGAGAGGAGGGAGAGGACCACATGGCACAGCTAACAGTAGTGAAGGAGAGGAGGGAGAGGACCACATGGTACAGCTAACAGTAGTGAAGGAGAGGAGGGAGAGGAACACATGGCACAGCTAACAGTAGTGAAGGAGGAGAGAGAGGTACACATGACACAGCTAACAGTAGTGAAGGAGGAGAGAGAGGAACACGTGACACAGCTAACAGTAGTGAAGGAGGAGAGAGAGGAACAAGTGGTGCAGCTAACAGCAGTGAAGGAGAGGAGAGAGAGGAACACATGGCACAGCTAACAGTAGTGAAGGAGGAGAGAGAGGAACACATGGCACAGCTAACAGTAGTGAAGGAGGAGAGAGAGGAACACATGGTACAGCTAACAGTAGTGAAGGAGGAGAGAGAGGAACACATGGTACAGCTAACAGTAGTGAAGGAGGAGAGAGAGGAACACATGGCACAGCTAACAGTAGTGAAGGAGAGGAGGGAGAGGAACACATGGTACAGCAAACAGTACTGAAGGAGAGGAGGGAGAGGAACACATGGTACAGCTAACAGTAGTGAAGGAGAGGAGAGAGAGGACACATGGTACAGCTAACAGTAGTGAAGGAGAGGAGGGAGAGGAACACATGGTACAGCTAACAGTAGTGAAGGAGAGGAGAGAGAGGAACACATGGTACAGCTAACAGTAGTGAAGGAGGAGAGAGAGGAACACATGGTACAGCTAACAGTAGTGAAGGAGAGGAGAGAGAGGAACACATGGCACAGCTAACAGTAGTGAAGGAGGAGAGAGGAACACATGGTACAGCTAACAGTAGTGAAGGAGGAGAGAGAGGAACACATGGCACAGCTAACAGTAGTGAAGGAGGAGAGAGAGGAACACATGGCACAGCTAACAGTAGTGAAGGAGAGGAGGGAGAGGAACACATGGCACAGCTAACAGTAGTGAAGGAGAGGAGGGAGAGGAACACATGGCACAGCTAACAGTAGTGAAGGAGAAGAGAGAGGAACACATGGCACAGCTAACAGTAGTGAAGGAGAGGAGGGAGAGGAACACATGGTACAGCTAACAGTAGTGAAGGAGAGGAGGGAGAGGACCACATGGCACAGCTAACAGTAGTGAAGGAGAGGAGGGAGAGGACACATGGTACAGCTAACAGTAGTGAAGGAGAGGAGGGAGAGGACCACATGGCACAGCTAACAGTAGTGAAGGAGGAGAGAGAGGAACACATGGCACAGCTAACAGTAGTGAAGGAGGAGAGAGAGGAACACGTGGTACAGCTAACAGCAGTGAAGGACAGGAACACGTGGTACAGCTAACAGCTGTGAAGGAGGAGAGAGAGGAACAAGTGGTGCAGCTAACAGTAGTGAAGGAGAGGAGGCAGAGGAACACATGGTACAGCTAACAGTAGTGAAGGAGAGGAGGGAGAGGAACACATGGTACAGCTAACAGTAGTGAAGGAGAGGGGGGAGAGGAACACATGGCACAGCTAGCAGTAGTGAAGTAGAGGAGGGAGAGGACCACATGGTACAGCTAACAGTAGTGAAGGAGAGGAGGGAGAGGAACACGTGGTACAGCTAACAGTAGTGAAGGAGGAGAGAGAGGTACACGTGACACAGCTAACAGTAGTGAAGGAGGAGAGAGAGGAACACGTGACACAGCTCATCGATACAGCTCCTTGTTCCCGTCCACTGACACTGCAAGCATGCTGGGTGAACAGGCCTGGCAGTCAAAGTACTGTATATCACAGACCTGATCAATTTCAGAGCGGCAGTACGTCCACTCAAAGAAGCTTTTTTGAAAAGTGTTCCCAAAGATCATTCCGTTCTGGTAAGGGAAAAATACATATAGAAAATATATTAAATAACTTACAACAATAGTATAAACAAAACATACTATAATTCACTATGGCTGACTGGATTTGAGTTAAAGTAGGGCCAGTACATAGTGTTGACAGCAAAGCAGGTGAAAGCCAATGCAAAAGTAAGACGAGTATTTATGTTGTAAAGAGCAGAAATATTGAATGCAAGAGTGGCACAGATAAGGGGCATGGCAGGACAGTGGTGCAGGAGGCTAACACACACTGTAGCAAGAGTGGCACAGATAAGGGGCATGGCAGGACAGTGGTGCAGGAGGCTAACACACACTGTAGCAAGAGTGGCACAGATAAGGGGCATGGCAGGACAGTGGTGCAGGAGGCTAACACACACTGTAGCAAGAGTGGCACAGATAAGGGGCATGGCAGGACAGTGGTGCAGGAGGCTAACACACACTGTAGCAAGAGTGGCACAGATAAGGGGCATGGCAGGACAGTGGTGCAGGAGGCTAACACATACTGTAGCAAGAGACCTGAAGTTTTAACATAGTTACAGTACTGGAAATAAAGTTATGTTACACAAAGTGTTGTAACAAAATGTAACATAGTTAACCTGAAGTCATACATTGGTAAAGCTGAGTATAATTGATTGTTACCCTGCCAAAGTAGTCAGTTCGCTGCTCCAAAATCCGCATAAACGCCAGACGGGACATTCCTGGGGCTGACACTTTCAGCTCCTCAAAAGAGCTGAACAGATCTACCTGGTATATGGTGTCACAGTTGACAGTGGCAGGCCAGTACCCATTCTTTATCAGATCTGCCAAGTTTGCTGTCCAGGTGCTAAGACAAGTTGTGCAGGTAAGCACAGGCACTGTGACATTGTAGCGACCTTGAGGGAAAAAATGTAGTCTGAATTAATGTTTTTTTACATTGCTACATCACTGTTTGGTTCTTGTAGATATTGCACATACCATTTATTCCTACGAGGATGATATGTTTCCCAGGGCCAACATGGATGGTGCTTGTCAGGCAACCACATATCACCTCTGGTACATCCAATGGTAAGAAACAATCTAGGGACAATATTTATATACAACAATAAACAACAATACATTTGAACTTTGATATAATACAATCAGCCGCAATTTCTTTTTAAACACACCCTGTTCATGAAGTGCATATTTCCCATCACTGTGGAGGGATATGGCTGTAGTTGGAGGAAGGGGCGTGTAGAACCCCTCGATCATGGACTCTCTGTTGTGCAGGGGGAACTTTGCATGTGTAGAGACATCGCAGTCTTCGCAGTAAAGCTGTTTCGGCAGACAGTCTCTACATCGCAGAATAGCCCTTTTCACATTGCATGACTGACAGATCTTCTGAGAAGCATGCTCTGCAGCCAGCAGAGAATCTACAATCTCAGGCCTGGACTCCCTCCACCTATCCTGTGAGAGTTCCTTCCTCACACTCCAACTGTGTGATGCACCAGGCACAGCAGGATTTGAACACTCAGGGTCTTCTAAGTCAGCTAGGAGGATGTTAATTTCTCTATGAAGTATTGCTTTTTTGAAAACACAAAAATGGGAAAATGATTCAATTAAGAATATGATATAATTTATATATTAAAATGAACATAGGGCTGTAAGTGGGTGACAGCAAATATATCTCTGCAAAATCTATGGTGTGACAAGCCAAAAACCTCAGCTTTGATTCTACAGTAAATTCAATTACAGGGCAGACCAAAATGTTGAGTAAAGTCTAAATTGGAATATCAAACAATAGAACTTGATCCCATTGTCAAATAGAAATTCTGAATGTTCTTAAAACAGCAACAACACACTGAGTACAAAACATTCTCTTTGCCTGACAGACTGACCAGGTGAAAGCTATGATCCCTTATTGATGTCACCTATTAAATCCACTTCAGTGTAGATAAAGGGGAGGAGACAGATTAAAGGAGGATGTTTAAGCCTTGAGACAATTGAGACATGGATTGTGTATGTGTGCCATTCAGAGGGTGACTGGGCAAGACAAAATATTTAAGTGCCTTTGAAAGGGGTATGGTAGTAGGTGCCAGGTCAAACGGTTTGTGTCAAGAACTGCAACGCTGCTGGGTTTTTCACGATCCACATTTAACCGTGTGTATAAAGAATGGTAAACCACCCAAAGGACATCCAGCCAAATTGACACAACTGTGGGAAAAATTTGAGTCAACATGGGCCAGCATCCCTGTGGAACGCTTTCGACACCTTGTAGAGTCCATGCCCTGACGAATTGAGGCTGTTCTGAGGGCAAAAGGGAGTGCAACTCAATATTAGGAATATTTTGTACACTCAGTGTATTTTGACTACAGAGTAAACTCTCCTCAAAGGCAAATGCTTCCAGCTTCCACAATTACAGACAGTGGTTACAAAAGGAACGAGACTGTAAACATTCCAATAGTGGATTTGAATGAATTCAACTAAGAATAATTCCATAATGTGAAATGGCAGATTGCTTCATATTAAAGGAAATGTGGAGGAAAAAGCTCTGCCAGGATGTTGTTATTGCACTCCCCTACAGAAGTATTTGGACAGTGATGCTAAAATGTTGAATTTGTCTCTACACTCCAGCATTTTCATTTGCTTTGTCGAGAAGCTACCTGCAAGTAAGCATTTCGTTGGATTGTGTTACCATCAGTATCCTGTACATACGACCAATACAACTTGCAACTAGACATATAAAGTGCCTTCATTTCGATACGGAAAATCAGAAAAGTCTAAAAATACCCTGAAATAAAAGGGGACATTCTGTACTGTAACCTCATATCAAACATTTGATCTCAAATCCGAAATTCTGGAGAGACATTTAAAAATGTTGCATCACTGTCAAAATAAAGATGTAGTGCAGTATAATTCAGTAACACCAAGATGACCCCAATTTTGAAAGTAAAACAATTTAAACATACATATTTCTTCATCAATGTTTAAAACTGGAGTGGATTCCAATCCACTGGTACTCGTCTCTAAAATAAGATATGCAAAAAAGGAAAGGGTTAGAATTAAAAACATTCAGAAGTTGATAAAGCCATTTTTGGATTTATATTAATGCTATATGGTTAAAACTATTATTTTAATAACATTGATGGTAAGTTATTGCAATAATAGCTCTCTCAATAAATTCAAGTGGTTATATTTCGCCAACCCCATCACTCAGCTTTTAACCAAAACAGGGGATGGGGAGTGTGCTTTGTTATTGTTTCAACTACCAATTACAGATTTATTAAAAATACAATAAATGAATTACAAGGCCACTGAATAACAAGGAATTGTATAGATTAATATATTCAATCGCTCATCAATAATACCTGATTCTTCCTCAGTGACTGGCCCTAAATGTTGCACTAGTCTGGCTCTTGATGTACTTGCCCTTGGAGCTGAAATAATTGGTAATAAAAAGGTTTCAATTCTAAAGATTTGCTGGAATTCTGACTCTCCTTTCGTTAAATATGTATTTTCATCAGAGACAACAGTTAGGGAAAGGTGGGATCAGACCTGCATGTAATATATTATGTGCTGTGGGTAGATGGTACTAGACCGGCCTATGGCACAGCAACAAAAATTTGATATACTATGATACAGTATGTTTGAAAGGAAAAAGTCAGATCAGGGATCAATAAAATTAGACACCTAGACGGGATGAAACTTACCAAAAGAAGTGGATGTAGTTGCCTTCCTGGTTTGAGGAACAATCTGTCCTCTCACATCCCTTTGTATCCATCTGAACCTAATCCTTGTGCCTCATGCTCAATGGGCAACATCATTGATGCCCGTGTTCAGATCATATCACGGAGTCTACGTTTAAATTCACATTTGTGCCATGTGGGTTCTACTTTGACAAACAAAAAGCAATGATAAATCATAACGCTGTGGTGCTGGGGTTGTGTTGGGAATATTTATGCACGTATGGGAGCTGTAGGGGTTACATTACAGGTAATGTACGACTTGTTACATTACCCGTTCTGGGTTGAGCTCCTCAGCCAGCCTTTTTGCCTCGTTAATGGCCTCGTCCAGTTGGGCTTGTGGGTCCTTCTCTCGGTTGAGCTCCTCAGTCAGTCTTTTTGCCTCGTTAATGGCCTCGTCCAGTTGGGCTTGTGGGTCCTTCTCTGGGTTGAGCTCCTCAGCCAGTCTTTTTGCCTCTTTAATGGCCTCCTCCAGTTGGGCTTGTGGGTCCTTCTCTGGGTTGAGCTCCTCAGCCAGTCTTTTTTCCTCATTAATGGCCTCGTCCAGTTGGGCTTGTGGGTCCTTCTCTCGGTTGAGCTCCTCAGCAAGGCGTTCTGCCATTTTAATAGCCTCATCCAGTTGGTCTTGGGGGTCCTCAGAGCCCATACCATCTCATAAGAAACATAAAGAGAAAACTTCCAATCCTAACACATTCCTTCACATAGTAACCTCCCCCGTCTATGAGAAAAGCTGCATGTCATTGCTAGCGTGTGTGTTTTACTATGTCCTGCACGTCACTAAAGGTCTTCATCCTCCTCCACACAGACTGACTGATCTACAAATCACTTTGCATAACAAATACATATTTATTACTTGCAGATCAGTCAGTCGTCACCATTTACCAACAATGCACTAATAGTCTGTCACTTCCTTGTTCATGTTGTTCTATGGCATGTGTGCAACTCCAGTCCTTAAAGGCTACAGTGTCTACAAGTTTTGATAAATTTAGATCATTGACTAGTTAGGACCTCTCACCTGATTGTCTGTCTTAACAGGATTTCATCAACTCCTTTACGTACCTCCTAGGGTCCCTCTCTCCTTCTTCTAAGGAAAAGTCACAAGATGAATACAGATTAAGTGGCAATGTGTATTTCTTTGAAGATGCAAAGAGGAAAAAGGGGAATATATAGCCTAATGTATAGGTGGCTAAAATAATAAGTGAGAATGATATCCAAATATACGCAACTAATGCACCAAAAATATCCACACGTTCTATGTTGTGTATGCAACTTTATTCACCTTAGTTACGTAACCTTCCTTACTGGTTTAACACGTTTTTTAAACCAAACACTTTAACAAACACTAAACAAATGTGTATGCATGCTGTATTTCTGACAACAAGGGACGAACTGGCGACCTACCTGTTATCTGTCCAGGGTCCAGACATCTGGTGTGGGAGAAAAATCTATTAACAACAAGTGTGACATGACCGGATGAGGTAACTATTCTTGTTCTTCTTGTAACTTTCCGGTAGGCTAGAAGCTTTCCGGTGTTTTGCTGCTCGACACAGGTCGACGCAGGTATTGCACTTGATTTATCGTTATCGTAACAGTAGGCGCAGCCAAGTGGAAATACGAAAGGTTTCTAGCTATTTCGCACTGACGGTAATTTGAACACAATAACGTTTCTAGTGAAAAGGTGCTTACACTCAGAGCCATGTATTTACACTCAGCCACCCTAGCCTTATTACGGGTTAACGTTTTGGTAATTTTGGTTGGCCAATCAAAATGTAAGACTACAATGACTGCATACGTTTCCCCAAATGTTTTACGAAAAAAAAATGTTTTGTTATTGATGGACAATGGCAAGGCTGCCATTGTATTTTCAGTTACATTCTGGTCAATAAAAATGGTTTACACGTTTGTTTTTTAAGAAATACGTGGAACTACAACCGAATAAAACACCATTAGCCATCATGCATTGCATGATTCATTCTATACTGAAGTGTGTTCAGAAAAATCGAAAACAGTACATATAGGCATAAAACCACAATGTTTTAATAGGGATTAAATAAAGAAAATATATATATAACCTCTTATGGTTATATGGTTAAAAAAAAGACAAAATATCTATATATTCATAACGTAAAATAAATAAATACAGGCGATCGCGTCTATGGTTGTTGCAACGGCTTGTGTGTCGCCTACTGGTTAAATTCGTGTCTTTTCGCACGAATTAAGTAGCACAGAAATTCGTGTATTTTCAAACGAATTGAACCACCACAAAACACCCCAAAAATGCACAAAAACGCACGAAATCTGCTGAAATAAATTTTGTACATATATGCGCGAATTGAATGTGAGGCTGGGCTGCTGTGTCGCACTGCTTTGCTTTATCTTGGCCAGGTCGCAGTTGTAAATGAGAACTTGACCTCAACTGGCCTATCCGGTTAAATAAAGGTGAAATAAAATAAACATTTTAAAAAGCAGTTTTGAATTTTAACAGTTATTTTACTGATATTTTCTTATTAAAATAGGCTATTATCAAACAGCTTCTTATAACTAAGAATTAGAAGTCCTATCAATTTAGAACATAGAATAGATTAAACAGTTATATTTCAAGTTTTTAATATTGTTGAGGTGTAAAATTGTATCCCAAACAGTTGATCTTCTAAAATTACCAATTTAGCAGTTGTCAGTTTGAAACCATTTGATTGGCTTTGTCAAGTGCCACGGATTCCGCACAACGTCATCTGATTGGCTGTTTAACAAAACACCGACAGGTTAAAACGTGAACGTTGTCAAATTTGCCTTCAGTTGAGTTGTCAGTTTAGACCCAGCGTTCTTTATTCTGGTACATTCTGATCGTTATCAGACACTAGTCTTTTGGGCTATAAAATATACAAGTGTGAGAATGAGCGCTATGATTTGTCAACTCATAGACCTACCGCCTTACATGGAGTCCGAAAACAAGAGTTTCGAACCGTGGCGGGACTACTTGAAGCTGGCTGACCTAGTGCGGGAGATGAAGTTAGGAAACTTCACCTCAGAACCGTCAACCGTTGAGGGTCATGACTCCGGGATATGCTCGACCATGGTGGAATTTGAAGAGTTTCGGCCGCGAGCCTTGCTGTCACCGATAACACTTCTGGCGACACCACCCCTATGGCACGAAATGGAACCCCTGGATTCAGAAATCGACCTCTTGCACGAAGACGCTCCTTTATGGCCGAGCAGCACCGAGGGTCCCGAGCCCCCTACAGCGGCGTCCAGATCCCCCGCTGGCACCTGGGGCCAGAGTGGGAGAAACACACCGGAGGAGGTGCCATCACCTGAGCGCAAGTTCTGCAGCTTCTGCAAACACAACGGGCCAGGATGGGGACATGATGTGCCCGTACCTGCGGCTGTATGTCTGCCCTCTCTGCGGGGCCACCGGGGCCCAAGCCTCCAACGAGCACCATTGTCCCCTGGTCGAAACCACCTACAGCTCTGTCTATGTCTCGCCCATTGGTGTAAAGTACTTTAGTGAAATACTTGAAAGTACTACTTAAGTAGTTTTGGGGGTATCTGTCCTTTAATTGGGCTTCGAGTTGCGCAGCGGTATAAATCACTGCAGCTCAGTGCTTGAGGCGTCACTACAGACACCTTGGTTCAAATCCAGGCTGTATCTCAACCGGCCGTTATTGGGAGTCCCATAGGGTATCGAACAATTGGCCCAGCGTCGTCCGGGTTTGGCCGTCATTGTAAAGATGAATTTGTTCATAATTGATATGCCTAATTAAATGAAGAATTTACTTTTACTTCACTACATTCCTAAAGAAAATGATGTACTTTTTACTCCGTACATTTTCCCTGATACCCAAAACTATTCTTTACATTTTGAATGCTTATCAGGACACGACAATTGTTTAATTCACACTTATCAAGAGAACATCCCTACTGCATCTGATCGGGCCGATTCACTAAACACATGCTTCGTTTATAAATGATGTCTGAGTGTTGGAGTGTGTCCCTGGCCATCTGTAAATTAATAAAGAACAACAAAAAGGTGCCATCTGGTTTGCTTAAATTTTTTACTTTTGATACCTAAGTATATTTTAGCAATTACATTTACTTTAGATACTTACGTATATTTTAAACCATTTACTTTTAGACTTTTACTCAAGTAGTATTTTACTTATAGTTGAGTCATTTTATATTAAGGTATCTTTACTTTTACTCAAGTATGACAAGTGGGTACTTTTTCCACCACTGGTCAAGTGGGAGAAGCCTAACTGTGGTCCAGGCCGTTGGTACACTGCCCCAGGCCTGAGGATACTTGTTGTTGGGAGATGGGTTGGTACACTGCCCCAGGCCTGAGGATACTTGTTGTTGGGAGATGGGTTGGTACACTGCCCCAGGCCTGAGGATACTTGTTGTTGGGAGATGGGTTGGTACACTGCCCCAGGCCTGAGGATACTTGTTGTTGCGAGATGGGCTGGTACACTGCCCCAGGCCTGAGGATACGTGTTGTTGGGAGATGGGCTGGTACACTGCCCCAGGCCTGAGGATACTTGTTGTTGGGAGATGGGTTGGTACACTGCCCCAGGCCTGAGGATACGTGTTGTTGGGAGATGGGTTGGTACACTGCCCCAGGCCTGAGGATACTTGTTGTTGGGAGATGGGTGGGTACACTGCCCCAGGCCTGAGGATACGTGTTGTTGGGAGATGGGTTGGTACACTGCCCCAGGCCTGAGGATACTTGTTGTTGGGAGATGGGTGGGTACACTGCCCCAGGCCTGAGGATACTTGTTGTTGGGAGATGGGTGGGTACACTGCCCCAGGCCTGAGGATACGTGTTGTTGGGAGATGGGCTGGTACACTGCCCCAGGCCTGAGGATACTTGTTGTTGGGAGATGGGTTGATACACTGCCCCAGGCCTGAGGATACGTGTTGTTGGGAGATGGGTTGGTACACTGCCCCAGGCCTGAGGATACTTGTTGTTGTGAGATGGGTGGGTACACTGCCCCAGGCCTGAGGATACGTGTTGTTGGGAGATGGGCTGGTACACTGCCCCAGGCCTGAGGATACTTGTTGTTGGGAGATGGGTGGGTACACTGCCCCAGGCCTGAGGATACGTGTTGTTGGGAGATGGGTTGGTACACTCCCCCAGGCCTGAGGATACTTGTTGTTGGGAGATGGGTGGGTACACTGCCCCAGGCCTGAGGATACGTGTTGTTGGAAGATGGGTTGGTACACTGCCCCATGCCTGAGGATACTTGTTGTTGGGAGATGGGTGGGTACACTGCCCCAGGCCTGAGGATACGTGTTGTTGGGAGATGGGTTGGTACACTGCCCCAGGCCTGAGGATACTTGTTTTTGGGAGATGGGTTGGTACACTGCCCCAGGCCTGAGGATACGTGTTGTTGGGAGATGGGTTGGTACACTGCCCCAGGCCTGAGGATACTTGTTGTTGGGAGATGGGTGGGTACACTGCCCCAGGCCTGAGGATACGTGTTGTTGGGAGATGGGTTGGTACACTGCCCCAGGCCTGAGGATACTTGTTGTTGGGAGATGGGTGGGTACACTGCCCCAGGCCTGAGGATACGTGTTGTTGGGAGATGGGCTGGTACACTGCCCCAGGCCTGAGGATATTTGTTGTTGGGAGATGGGCTGGTACACTGCCCCAGGCCTGAGGATACGTGTTGTTGGGAGATGGGTTGGTACACTGCCCCAGGCCTGAGGATACGTGTTGTTGGGAGATGGGTTGGTACACTGCCCCAGGCCTGAGGATACTTGTTTTTGGGAGATGGGCTGGTACACTGCCCCAGGCCTGAGGATACGTGTTGTTGGGAGATGGGTTGGTACACTGCCCCAGGCCTGAGGATACTTGTTGTTGGGAGATGGGTGGGTACACTGCCCCAGGCCTGAGGATACGTGTTGTTGGGAGATGGGCTGGTACACTGCCCCAGGCCTGAGGATATTTGTTGTTGGGAGATGGGCTGGTACACTGCCCCAGGCCTGAGGATACGTGTTGTTGGGAGATGGGTTGGTACACTGCCCCAGGCCTGAGGATACGTGTTGTTGGGAGATGGGTTGGTACACTGCCCCAGGCCTGAGGATACTTGTTTTTGGGAGATGGGTGGGACCAGAGCGAGAGAAGCGCTCTAGAGACTGTTCAGGCTGTTGTGTTGGCGACTTCCTTTAGCGTCTCTAACACACTGGATGCGGACAGTTGTAAGAGGATTTACGAGTGGATATTTAGCTTAGACGTCGTTTGGAACAGACTGACTAGTTTGTAGACTGATGTGGTGGCAGCTAATCATCAAGCCATCAATTAGTTGAATCAGGTGAGTTTGTCCGGAGCGACAACAACGATGTGTGCTGTTGGGGGACTGGAGTTGAGAAACACTGATGTAAGGAAACAGACACCGTTTCAATCTTGTCAATAGGCAATCTTTACCTCCCAAATTAACAGACTAAGTAGGGCAGTAGAAGACACACAACCAACTATCTGGATCAGCCCAGTCCTTCTAGAATGCTCCACAGATGGACAGTCACAAACCATTGTTGTCTAGGACCCATTGACAATATCAATCTAGGACCCTGAGATGGGCCATTAATCATCACTGTTCTGTAAATCAAGGTTAGTGACCCAACCCTGGCAGTCTCCCGTGAATTGACGTGTGCCCAATTGAATTGAGTGGTTTGCTATTATTCTGTAAATGTCTTGTAAATAAATTGTAAATGGTCACTCAAAACCGGTTCAGGCCAATTTGACAACACAATCTCACATTCAATTCGTGCATGTACATAATGTATTTCAGCATGTTGTTTTGTGGCTTAATTCGTGAGAAACGACAAGAATTTAAACACGATAGCCTATATTTCTATTTTGTCTTCATTAATGAACGTTATGAATATACCTTAATGTTGTATTTATTTAATCCCGTTTAATAAATGGTGTTTGTATTGCTATATATACTGCTTTCGATTTTTCTGAGCAGACTTTCTGATCAGAATTAGTGAGAAAAGACACACATTTATGTGCGACTTAATCCGCGGGAAAAACATTTTTATTAATGCCACTGATGTTTTCTATGTTTGATTTCGCTTAATCCTTTGGGATACTGGTGCACTTGTAGTCGGAAAGGCCCTTTTTTTCGTGAAGGCAACAGTACAGGATATTCTTCATAACGCATTTCATATTTTGTGGAGCCTAAATCACAATTTTCTTCTTAATGCATTTAATACAAGTTAAGCAGGTTCATGTAAAATAATGAATTATGTTGGTTGACACTTGTGGCTCTTCCGAGGCCGTTTCGTTGTGATTATTACGGTGTATATCATGTTAGCGAGTCAGAATGTCCGTTTCCAAGTACTGACTAGCACATGAATGGTGTAAAATGCTGGCTTCATATTCACCTGGGACACTGGACAATGGGTAGTCTTAACTCCGACATGATTGTGTTCAAGTTCTTTTCAAATCGCAACAATTCATAAGACAATAGATTGACAACAACATTTTCAATGTTTCCCGTTGTAATTCCAATTTTTAGGGTTATTCAAGTGAAACTTCTCAGTCGGAACTAGGTATTTCCGATAACTCCGATTGCACGTGAACTTGGCATTAGTATTTGTGATCGACAACAGTAGGGGCTGGTTCGCGGTGTATCCAGCCCCCCCAAAACGCATTCCCGACCACTGCGGACTGTGTCAGTATCCTGCTGTGTGTCCGTCCAGTCAACTAGTAGAAGTATTGACTGTGACGTAAGTGTAGGATTATTATTAAGGTTCGGGTCGTCTGAGACACCAACAAGTAGGCTATACAATAAACAAGATAACTTTACAACGAAGAAACTAAAGTAATAATGATTAAACAATAAAATAATATATATATATATACAATTATCGTATGTTTGGTTGCTTTGAGACTGAGTCGTGTCTACACAATATTATTTACAACGAGCGGTTCCCATCCTTTTCAAGTAGACTAAATCTGTCTGCAGTTTTATGTTGTAGGTGATCTTTTCCATTAAATACAGTTCTTTCAGTCTACCGCTCCACTCTTCCATAGTATGAATGTCCTCATTTAACCAATGCTCTATAATTATCAATGTCTACAATTTGATGTTATTTTAACGGACAAAAAAAATGTGCTTTCCTTTCAAAAACAAGGACATTTCGAATTGACCCCAAACTTTTAAACGGTAGTGCAGTAACTTAACTAGGATCAGCTTTCTCTCCCCAAGCCGAAGAGAAAATAATTGAAATCTGACCCAAGATCAGTGCTGTACATCGGCAACTTTCAACCCAATGTAATACATAGCGCGTTCCAGCTCGTCAACACAATCGGCTGCAGGGGAGGTTACTTTCGGCCTTGTTCGCAAATCAAATAAATTACATTTTATTGGTCACATACACATATTTAGCAAATGTTATTGGTCACATACACGTATTTAGCAGATGTTATTGCGGGTGTAGCAAAATGCTTGTGTTCTTAGCTCTCCTATGCTATGCTGGTAGTGCACAATATAGGCCTGTGGTCTAAAGTAGTGCACTATATAGGGCATTGTCTACAGGTGGACTTTAGATCTTAGTGGTAAAGGTGATCTTTATGCTGGGAATCTTTTTAGACTGGTTAGTTGTAAAAGCAACATGTTTCATAGAGCCACGACTGAGATGAGGAGATGTACAATAACCAAAGATTCACCTTAGTAATGATTTATTTATAACACATTCTACAAAACACAGTAACTACATACTGTTCCAAACTGATGTCCTCGGCATTAGGAAAGACAGAGGAGAAGAAAATAACCCTTAAACTGTCCACCCTTAAACCGGGTGGTAGCTTTTTATGCCAGTTCAACCCTGCACGTTAGAGGCTGCTGCACTATATACACAGACATGGAATCACTGGCTACTTTAATAATGGAACATTAATCACTTTAATAATGTTTACATGCTGCTTTACTCATCTCATACGTATATACTATATTCTATTCTACTGTATTGTAGTCAATGCCACTCCGACATTGCTCAGCATAATATTTCTATATTTCTTCATTCCATTATTTTAATTTTAGATTTGTGTGTATTGTTGTGAATAGTTAGATACTACTGCACTGTTGGAGCTAGGTACACAAGCATTTCACTACACCCACAATAACATTTGATAAATATGTGTATGTGACACAATAAAATGTGATTTATAGACCTGCATTATCATTATAAGGTTGGGCCCATATAACTTCACACACTTTCAGTTCAAATCTGGGTTGATACTTGGGATGGGAATGGAGTGTCATTTAAGACGCAGACCTCATTACTAAACTGTTTCAATTCTTCCTTCTTTGCCGTCTTTCTTCAATTCGATGGATTTCAACGTAACTTTATTAATCACCCCAAAGGGAAAATCAATATCGGTGAATGAGGTAATCATTGATCTTATATGATAACAGATGGACTTTTGTGTAGATTGTTGCGTGTGTATTTATTTGACTGTAACTAAATTCCTCCATCTCCCCATTCCTCCAATCCCGGTATTCCCCTCCGTCCCCATCCCTCTCTCCAAACCCCGACTCCCCCAACTCCCGTCCCCGTCCCTGCCTGGACTGGTCATTTCAGTAGGATGGCTGTTTATGTAGTTTCCATTGTATGTTTTATAATATTGTCTGTTTCAGTTGTTGTTCCTTTGTCATTTCCATTGTGTATTAAAATCGTTTTGGTCGTAGTTAACAGCAAGGACGTCGAAGCATAGTGAACAGCAAGGACGTCGAAGCATAGTGAACAGCAAGGAAGTTCACTGTATATAGACTTTTTTCTATTGTGTTATTGACTGTACGCTTGTTTATTCCACGTGTAACTCTGTGGTGTTGTTTGTGTCGCACTGCTTTGCTTTATCTTGGCCAGGTCGCAGTTGTAAATGAGAACTTGTTCTCAACTGGCTTATCTGGTTAAATAAAGGTGAAATAAAATAAATATTTTAAAAAGCAGTTTTGAATTTTAACAGTTATTTTACTGATATTTTCTTATTAAAATAGGCTATTATCAAACAGCTTCCTATAACTAAGAATTACAAGTCTTATCAATTTAGAACATAGAATAGATTAAACAGTTATATTTGAAGTTTTTAATATTGTTGAGGTGTAAAATTGTATCCCAAACAGTCGATCTTCTAAAATGGCCAATTTAGCAGTTGTCAGTTTGAAACCATTTGATTGGCTTTGTAAAGTGCCACGGACTCCGCACAACGCCATCTGATTGGCTGTTTAACAAAACACCGACAGGTTAAAACATGAACGTTGTCAAATTTGCCTTCAGTTGAGTTGTCAGTTTAGACCCAGCATTCTTTATTCTGGTACATTCTGATCGTTATCAGACACTAGTCTTTTGGGCTATAAAATATACAAGTGTGAGAATGAGCGCTATGATTTGTCAACTCATAGACCTACCGCCTTACACGGAGTCAGAAAACAAGAGTTTCGAACCGTGGCGGGACTACTTGAAGCTGGCTGACCTATTGCGGGAGATGAAGTTAGGAAACTTCACATCAGAACCGTCAACCGTTGAGGGTCATGACTCCGGGATATGCTCGACCATGGTGGAATTTGAAGAGTTTCGGCCGCGAGCCTTGCTGTCACCGATAACACCTGTGGCGACACCACCCTTATGGCACGAAATGGAACCTCTGGATTCAGAAATCGACCTCTTGCACGAAGACGCTCCTTTATGGCCGAGCAGCACCGAGGGTCCCGAGCCCCCTACAGCAGCGTCCAGATCCCCCGCTGGCACCTGGGGCCAGAGTGGGAGAAACACACCGGAGGAGGTGCCATCACCTGAGCGCAAGTTCTGCAGCTTCTGCAAACACAACGGGCCAGGATGGGGACATGATGTGCCCGTACCTGCGGCTGTATGTCTGCCCTCTCTGCGGGGCCACCGGGGCCCAAGCCGCCAACGAGCACCATTGTCCCCTGGTCGAAACCACCTACAGCTCTGTCTATGTCTCGCCCATTGGCGTAAAGTACTTTAGTGAAATACTTGAAAGTACTAATTAAGTAGTTTTGGGGTTATCTGGACTTTTCTTGGGCTTCCGAGTGTCGCAGCGGTCTAAGGCACTGCAGCTCTTTGCTTGAGGCGTCACTACAGACACCTTGATTCGAATCCAGGCTGTATCTCAACCGGCCGTGATTGGGAGTCCCATAGGGTATCGCACAATTGGCCCAGCGTCGTCCGGGTTTGGCCGTCATTGTAAAGATGAATTTGTTCTTAATTGATATGCCTAATTAAATGAAGGTTTTTCCTTTTACTTCACTACATTCCTAAAGAAAATGATGTACTTTTTACTCCGTACATTTTCCCTGATACCCAAAACTATTCTTTACATTTTGAATGCTTATCAGGACACGACAATTGTTTAATTCACACTTATCAAGAGAACATCCCTACTGCATCTGATCGGGCCGACTCACTAAACACATGCTTCGTTTATAAATGATGTCTGAGTGTTGGAGTGTGTCCCTGGCCATCTGGAAATTAATAAAGAACAACACAAAGGTGCCATCTGGTTTGCTTTACTTTTTACTTTTGATACCTAAGTATATTTTAGCAATTACATTTACTTTAGATATTTAAGTATATTTTAAACCATTTACTTTTAGACTTTTACTCAAGTAGTATTTTACCGTGTGACATTCACTTATACTTGAGTCATTTCATATTAAGGTATCTTTACTTTTACTCAAGTTTGACAAGTGGGTACTTTTTCCACGTGGAGCTACAACAACGATGTGTGCTGTTGGGGGACTGGAGTTGGGAAACACTGATGTAAGGAAACAGATACCGTTTCAATCTTGTCAATAGGCAATCTTTACCTCCCAAATTAACAGACTAAGTAGGGAAGTACCAGACACGTAACCAGCTTTCTGGATCAGCCCAGTCCTTCTAGAATGCTCCACAGATGGACAGTCATCAACCCATTGTTGTATAGGAACCTGAGATGGGCCATTAATCATCACTGTTCTGTAAATCAAGGTTAGTGACCCAACCCTGGCAGTCTCCCGTGAATTGACGTGTGCCCAATTGAATTGAGTGGTTTGCTATTATTCTGTAAATTTATTGTAAATAAATTGTAAATGGTCACTCAACCGGTTCAGGCCAATTTGACAACACAATCTCACATTCAATTCGTGCATGTACATAATGTATTTCAGCATGTTGTTTTGTGGCTTAATTCGTGAGAAAAGACAAGAATTTAAACACGATAGCCTACATTTCTATTTTTTCTTCATTAATGAACGTTATGAATATACCTTAATGTTGTATTTATTTAATCCCGTTTTATAAAAGGTGTTTGCACTGCTATATATACTGTTTTCGATTTTTCTGAGGAGACTTTCTGATCAGAATTTGTGAGAAAAGACATACATTTATGTGCGACTTAATCCGTGGGAAAAACATTTTTATTAATGCCACTGCTGTTTTCTATGTTTGATTTCGCTTAATACTTTGGGAAACTGGTGCACTTGTAGTCAGAAAAGCCCTTTTTTTCGTGAAGGCAACAGTACACGATATTCTTCATTACCCATTTCATATTTCGTGGAGCCTAAATCACAATTTTCTTCATAATGCATTTAATACAAGTTAAGCAGGTTAATGTAAAATAATGAATTATGTTTGTTGACACTTGTGGCTCTTCCGAGGCCGTTTCATTATGATTATTACGGTGTCAATCATGTTAGCGAGTCAGAAATGTCAGTTTCCAAGTACTGACTATTACATGAATGGTGTATAATGCTGGCTTCATATTCTCCTGGGACACTGGACAATGGGAAGTCGTAACTCCGACATGATTATGGTCAAGTTCTTTTCAAGTCGGAACAATTCATTAACCAATAGATTGACAACAACATTTTCAATGTTTCCCGTTGTAATTCCAATTTTTAGGGTTATTCAAGTGAAACTTCCCAATCGGAACTAGGTATTTCCGATAACTCCATTTGCACGTGAACGTGGCATTAGTATGTGTGATCGACAACAGTAGGGGCTAGTTCGCGGTGTGTCCAGCACCCAAAACGCATTCCCGACCACTGCGGACTGAGTGTCAGTATCCCGCTGTGTGTCCGTCCAGTCAACTAGTAGAATTATTGTCTGTGACGTAAGTGTGGGATTATTATTAAGGTTCGGGTCGTCTGAGACACCAACAAGTAGGCTATACAATAAACAAGATAACTTTACAACGAAGAAACTAAAGTAATAATAATAAAATAATATATATATATACAATTATCATATGTTTGGTTGCTTTGAGACGGAGTCGTGTCTACACAATATTATTTACAACGAGCGGTTCCCATCCTTTTCAAGTAGACTAAATCTGTCAGCAGTTTTATGTTGTAGGGGATCTTTTCCATTAAATACAGTTCTTTCAGTCTACCGCTCCACTCTTCCATAGTATGAATGTCCTCATTTAACCAATGCTCTATAATTATCAATGTCTACACTGTATTTCTGATCAATTTGATGTTATTTTAACGGACACAAAAATGTGCTTTCCTTTCAAAAACAAGGACATTTCTAAATGACCCCAAACATTTGAACGGTAGTGTAGTAACTTAACTAGGATCAGCTTTCTCTCCCCAAGCCGACCAGAAAATAATGGAAAACTGACCCAAGATCAGTGCTGTGCATCCGCAACTTTCAACCCAATGTAATACAGACCGCGTTCCAGCTCGTCAACACAATCGGCTTCAGGGGAGGTTACTTTCGGCCTTGTTCGGCAAATGAAATAAATCACATTTTATTGGTCACATACACATATTTAGCAGATGTTATTGGTCACATACACATATTTAGCAGATGTTATTGGTCACATACACATATTTAGCAGATGTTATTGGTCACATACACATATTTAGCAGATGTTATTGCGGGTGTTGCAAAATGCTTGTGTTCCTAGCTCTCCTATGCTATGCTGGTAGTGCACAATATAGGCCTGTGGTCTAAAGTAGTGCACTATATAGGACTGTGGTCTAAAGTAGTGCATAATATAGGGCTGTGGTCTAAAGTAGTGCACTATATAGGGCATTGTCTACAGGTGGACTTTAGATCTTAGTGGTAAAGGTGATCTTTATGCTGGGAATCTTTTTAGACTGGTTAGTTATAAAAGCAACATGTTTCATAGAGCCACGACTGAGATGAGGAGATGTACAATAACCAAAGATTCACCTTAGTAATGATTTATTTATAACACATTCTACAAAACACAGTAACTACATACTGTTCCAAACTGATGTCCTCAGCATTAGGAAAGACAGAGGAGAAGAAAATAACCCTTAAATGGTATTATACCGTCTTTATTATTATAACGTTGTGTCCATATAACTTGACAAACATTCAGTTCTAATCTGAGTTGATACTTTGGATCATTGTTCTCAAACTGATCTTGAGTTTTCAAGTCAAAACATAAATACAAAATAACTTCAAGTGAGCCTCCGCTATGTGAAGACTGTTTCCCATGAGCCTTTGGGGGCGTTGCGATGATGGTTCGCTGTAGGTCCCAAATGGCACCTTGTTTCCTATATAGTGTACTACTGTTGACCAGAGCCTTATTTCTTATATAGTGTCTATGGACCCAGGTCAAAAGTAGGGCACTATATAGGGAATAGGGTGCTATTTGGGAGGCAGTCTAGATCTCAGAGCGTCGTGGGGGGAAGACGCGGCGTGGAGGAGGCCTCGTTGTCTTGTTGCCACGGCGAAGAGACTCTAGCTCCCGATGGGTAGCCATCACGACCCGACTGAAAGAGAAAGGGATGAAGGAGGGAGAGATAGAGATGGAGGGAGGAAAGAAAAGAGGGAGAGAAAAGAGAAGGATAGGGGAGGGAGGAAGAGATGCATTGGGAGAGAGTGATATTATTTTCAGTTGCTATTTGTCTGTTTTTACTTCTACTTACAAAACACCTGATCACCACTGTCATGCAAATGTGGTTGGTTTGATCTTGAGAGGTGTGAGATTGCTTTAGGCAATGTAAACATATGTTTCCTATGCCAATACTGCCCTTGGAATTGAATTGAAATTGAATTGAGAGAGAGATCAAAGAGAGAGTATAGCAGGACAAGATCTCTCCCTGTGACGACTCCCCCATCCTGGGTCAGTCTGAACACACCCCTTCAAACTGTCCTGCAGACGAGGATAGTCACCCCCCACCCCCCACCCCGCCAGCACTGAACACACCCCTTCAAACTGTCCTGCAGACGAGGATAGTCATCCCCCCCCAGCACTGAACACACCCCTCCAAACTGTCCTGCAGACGAGGATAGTCACCCCCCCCCCCCCCCAGCACTGAACACACCCCTTCAAACTGTCCTGCAGGCGAGGATAGTCACCCCCCCCCCCCCCCAGCACTGAACACACCCCTTCAAACTGTCCTGCAGGCGAGGATAGTCACCCCCCCCCCCCCCCCCCCCAGTACTGAACACGCCCAGGTCCCACAACTGCACCGGTCCTCCATCATTGAGGGATGAATTCACAGAGCTGGAGAGAGACATGGTGGAGCTCAGAGAGCTAGTCCACACAATCCAGATAGAACAAACCCACAAAACAGACCAGCATAACAACACCCCCCAACAAGACCCGGGGGCCCGAAGGTGGAGGTGAACGGCCGTCTGAGAGAGCTGGCTGCTCTATGGACTGAGGTGAGAGAACTTAAAGAGGAGGGAGAGGAACACATGGCACAGCTAACAGTAGTGAAGGAGGAGAGAGAGGAACACATGGTACAGCTAACAGCAGTGAAGGAGGAGAGAGGAACACATGGTACAGCTAACAGTAGTGAAGGAGAGGAGGAAGAGGAACACATGGTACAGCTAACAGCAGTGAAGGAGGAGAGAGGAACACATGGCACAGCTAACAGCAGTGAAGGAGGAGAGAGAGGAACACATGGTACAGCTAACAGTAGTGAAGGAGGAGAGAGAGAGGAACACATGGTACAGCTAACAGTAGTGAAGGAGGAGAGAGGAACACATGGTACTGCTAACAGCAGTGAAGGAGAGGAGGGAGAGGAACACATGGTACAGCTAACAGTAGTGAAGGAGGAGAGAGAGGTACACGTGACACAGCTAACAGTAGTGAAGGAGAGGAGGGAGAGGAACACATGGTACAGCTAACAGTAGTGAAGGAGAGGAGGGAGAGGAACATGTGACACAGCTAACAGCAGTGAAGGAGGAGAGAGAGGAACACGTGACACAGCTAACAGCAGTGAAGGAGGAGAGAGAGGAACACATGGTACAGCTAACAGTAGTGAAGGAGGAGGGAGAGGAACACATGGCACAGCTAACAGCAGTGAAGGAGAGGAGGGAGAGGAACACATGGTACAGCTAACAGTAGTGAAGGAGGAGAGAGAGGTACACGTGACACAGCTAACAGTAGTGAAGGAGGAGAGAGAGGAACACATGGTACAGCTAACAGTAGTGAAGGAGAGGAGGGAGAGGAACACGTGGTACAGCTAACAGGAGTGAAGGAGGAGAGAGAGGAACACGTGGTACAGCTAACAGTAGTGAAGGAGACGAGGGAGAGGAACACGTGACACAGCTAACAGTAGTGAAGGAGGAAAGAGAGGAACACATGGTACAGCTAACAGTAGTGAAGGAGGAGGGAGAGGAACACGTGGCACAGCTAACAGTAGTGAAGGAGGAAGGAGAGGAACACATGGTACAGCTAACAGTAGTGAAGGAGGAGAGAGAGGTACACGTGACACAGCTAACAGTAGTGAAGGAGGAGAGAGAGGAACACGTGACACAGCTAACAGTAGTGAAGGAGGAGAGAGAGGAACACATGGTACAGCTAACAGCAGTGAAGGAGAGGAGGAAGAGGAACACATGGTACAGCTAACAGCAGTGAAGGAGGAGAGAGAGGAACATGTGGTACAGCTAACAGTAGTGAAGGAGACGAGGGAGAGGGACACGTGACACAGCTAACAGTAGTGAAGGAGGAAAGAGAGGAACACATGGTACAGCTAACAGTAGTGAAGGAGGAGGGAGAGGAACACGTGGCACAGCTAACAGCAGTGAAGGAGGAGAGAGAGGAACACATGACACAGCTAACAGCAGTGAAGGAGGAGAAAGAGGAACACATGGCACAGCTAACAGTAGTAAAGGAGGAGAGAGAGGAACACGTGACACAGCTAACCGCAGTGAAGGAGGAGAGAGAGGAACACATGGCACAGCTAACAGTAGTGAAGGAGGGAGAGGAACACGTGACACA
Source organism: Salvelinus fontinalis (assembly GCF_029448725.1). Classification (NCBI taxonomy): domain Eukaryota; kingdom Metazoa; phylum Chordata; class Actinopteri; order Salmoniformes; family Salmonidae; genus Salvelinus; species Salvelinus fontinalis. The sequence goes on from NC_074704.1 coordinate 7,702,253, forward strand.
GCTAACAACAGTGAAGGAGGAGAGAGAGGAACACGTGACACAGCTAACAGTAGTGAAGGGGGAGAGAGAGGAACACATGGTACAGCTAACAGCAGTGAAGGAGGAGGGAGAGGAACACATGGCACAGCTAACAGTAGTGAAGGAGGGAGAGGAACACGTGACACAGCTAACAACAGTGAAGGAGGAGGGAGAGGAACATGTGACACAGCTAACAGTAGTGAAGGAGGGAGAGGAACATGTGACACAGCTAACAGCAGAGTTCAGAACCTCATCCCCTGTTCGATTCCTCTCCTGTGTTAACTAAGGAGGAGAGATCCTAATCTGTGTCTATCTGAGCAGACAGCCATGTAGCCAATCAGAGCTCAGAGATCTGTGGGGCGGATCAGGCTGACTTCTAAAGTTCATTAGGTCAAAGGTCATCACTAGGAGAAAGTGGTGAAGAAGTAGAAGGATGGAGGGAGAGGAGGGAAAAGACTCACTTTAGGTAGGAGAGTTCTCTGATCAGGCCACAGACCAGTTCTGTAGCGTCTTCATGCCCTTCATCTTTCTCCTCTTCCTCTTTCTCACTAGTTAAGGGGAAGAGAGAGACAGAGAATGGCACCATTCCCTATATAATGTACTACTTTTGACCAGGGCCACATGTGCACTATATAGGGAATAGGGGTTCATCGTAGGCTTCAAAACATGTGAATACAAAGTTCTAAAATAGTGTACTGGTTCTAGGAAGATGGATAAATGTAACTGACCAGTAATGTTCCTGAAACAAGATGAAATATCTAGGTCAGTGGTTATCGCTGGGTACTGCAGGTGGTCCGCAATTTTGGGGGGATAAAAATACAACAATCTTCCAAAAAGAATAATAGATGAGGTTATTAACGGTGTTATAAGCCATTTGACATGACTTTTCACAATGCTAACAGTTTATAATAGGCCTTTAATGTATTACGTTTACTGCTAAAATGTACTACATTTGACAGCAAATATAGTTTATGTTAAATAAATGATGCGACCCTGTGAAAGATGGTCCTCAAAAGCGTTTGACTGATCTGCTCTCAGGAACAGAAAAGGAACCGCTGTTCCAGATAGAAACAATGATCTGCTCTCAGGAACAGAAAAGGAACCGCTGTTCCAGATAGAAACAATGATCTGCTCTCAGGAACAGAAAAGGAACCGCTGTTCCAGATAGAAACAATGATCTGCTCTCAGGAACAGAAAAGGAACCGCTGTTCCAGATAGAAACAATGATTTGCTCTCAGGAACAGAAAAGGAACCGCTGTTCCAGATAGAAACAATGATTTGCTCTCAGGACAATCGTTCACAACTGTTCACCTTTGGCAAACACATTTTTTCTAGCTATCTGATTGGTTTGTCATTACATCTCTTTCATCTGTTGACAGTGATCATTTTTGGCTCTGTACTCCAGCACTTTGGGATTTGAGATGATACAAAGACTATGAGGTTAAAGTGCAGACGGTCAGCTTTCATTTGAGGGTATTTTCATGCATATCGGGGGAACCGTTCAGAAATACCAGCACTTTTTTTACACAGCCCCCACATTTTAGGGGACCAAAAGTATTTGGACAAATTCACTTATATACACTATATATACAAAAGCATGTGAACACCCCTTCAGATTAGTGGATTCAGCTAAAGAAATGGTTTCCCGAGATTGGTGTGGAAGAACTTGACTGGCCTGCACAGAGCCCTGACCTCAACCCCATCGAACACCTTTGGGATGAATTGGAAGGCCGATTGCGAGCCAGGCCTAATCGCCCAACATCAGTGCCCGACCTCACTAATGCTCTTCTTGCTAAATGGAAGCAAATCCCTGCAACAATGTTCCAACATCTAGTGGAAAGCCTTCCCAGAAGAGTAGAGGCTGTTATAGCAGCAAAGGGGGGACCAACTCCATATTAATGCCCATGATTGTGGAATTAGATGCACGACGAGCAGGTGTCCACATACTTTTGGTCATGTAGTGTCTGTATTAAAGTAGTAAAAAGTGAAGTATTTGGTCCCATATTCATAGCACGCAATGACTACATCAAGAAATTTACAGACGCACAAATATCATAGGGTGCTATTTGAGAGGCATGCAGCAGATGATGTAGAAGTAGTGACCCGGCAGGGGATCTTCTCTGATGTTAGTTTAGAACGGTGAGAAAACACAACTACTGTCTGTCTCCAGACCCAGAGGTAAAGATGGAGATATCCCTTCATCTACTCTCATCTCTGTCTCCAGACCCAGAGGTAAAGATGAAGATATCCCTTCATCTACTCTCATCTCTGTCTCCAGACCCAGAGGTAAAGATGAAGATATCCCTTCATCTACTCTCATCTCTGTCTCCAGACCCAGAGGTAAAGATGGAGATATCCCTTCATCTACTCTCATCTCTGTCTCCAGACCCAGAGGTAAAGATGGAGATATCCCTTCATCTACTCTCATCTCTGTCTCCAGGCCCAGAGGTAAAGATGGAGGAGATGGAGATATCCCTTCATCTACTCTCATCTCTGTCTCCAGACCCAGAGGTAAAGATGAAGGAGGTGGAGATATCCCTTCATCTACTCTCATCTCTGTCTTCAGACCCAGAGGTAAAGATGGAGATATCCCTTCATCTACTCTCATCTCTGTCTACAGACCCAGAGGTAAAGATGGAGGAGATGGAGATATCCCTTCATCTACTCTCATCTCTGTCTCCTGGCCCAGAGGTAAAGATGGAGGAGGTGGAGATATCCCTTCATCTACTCTCATCTCTGTCTACAGACCCAGAGGTAAAGATGGAGGAGATGGAGATATCCCTTCATCTACTCTCATCTCTGTCTCCTGGCCCAGAGGTAAAGATGGAGGAGGTGGAGATATCCCTTCATCTACTCTCATCTCTGTCTCCTGGCCCAGAGGTAAAGATGGAGGAGGTGGAGATATCCCTTCATCTACTCTCATCTCTGTCTCCTGGCCCAGAGGTAAAGATGGAGGAGATGAAGATATCCCTTCATCTACTCTCATCTCTGTCTCCAGGCCCAGAGGTAAAGATGGAGGAGATAGAGATATCCCTTCATCTACTCTCATCTCTGTCTCCTGGCCCAGAGGTAAAGATGGAGGAGGTGGAGATATCCCTTCATCTACTCTCATCTCTCTCCCACTCTTCCTTTACCATCCCTCCTTCTCGTCCCTCTGTCTCACTCTCCCATCTCTCCTTCTCGTCCCTCTATCTCTCACTCTCCCATCTCTCCTTATCATCCCTCTCTCTCACTCTCCCATCCCTCCTTCCCGTCTCTCTCTCTCTCACTTTTCCTTTGTCATTTCCTCATCTACCTGCCCCCACATCTGTATATCAGCACTTCTCTCCTCCCCTCATGCCTGCATCTCCACCCCCCCCCCTCCTTCCTCCCCCCTTCTCTCACGTCAGAGTGATGGTGTTGAGTTGAGAGTCAGACACGTAGTCCAGAGCCAGCCCTCCAAACGGGTCAACGACAGCAGCAGCATCATCGTCTCTGGTCAGGTCTGGGGTGGTGGACTGAAATACACAAACAATCAGGACTCAAACAAACAAACAAACAAAGACGTCAACAAAAACACTCACATGGTTGTTCTCCTCCAAACCACCAGGTGTCACTGCAGCCTGGTTGTGCCCCTCCCTTCCAGGACTTGGCTCTGTGGGGGGAGACATGGTGGACTCCCCTCTGTCAGCCGGCACCAGAATGAGTGCCCGGGGGTCAGCCACAGTCCCAGTCCCTGCCCCATCTTCAGCCCCCCTCTCTCTCTGGGTAGGTGAGCTCTGAACCTCTCCGTGGTGCTCCCTCTCTGCCCCAGCCTCCAGAGGGATAGAGGTAGGGGTGGTGGTGGAGGATGGTGTAGGGGCCCTAGGGGGGCTCTCCTCTGGCTCATTAGACCCACAGCCCCCCCTGTCCCCTTCCTGGTTCTTCTCCACAACCCCCTCTGTGTCTAGCTCTTCTTCCACCAACACCACAGGCTGCTCACTGCCCAGTGGGTCCACCTCCAGGCCAGTCCGGAGACCCTCTCCTGTGACCTGCTCTGTCCCAGAATAAGCTACTTCGCTGGGGTCTGCATGGCTGGCCTCTCCCCCTGACTGAAGCTGCTCCTCATCTAACTTCTCCCCCTCTTCCTTCTCCTCTTCTTTCTCTTTGTTCCCCTGCTCAGTGGTACTCCCCGGAGGAGCGGGCGGAGGGATGAATGAAAGGAGGGACGGATCAGAGGATGATGCTGCTGTAGTTCCCTCTACAGCCACCAGGTTGGCACAACCATCACCACTATCACCACTCTGCCCGATGTCCTCCTCTCTCTCTTTCTCCACTTTCTCCTCCTCCGCTTTCCTCACCAGCACCATCTCTTCTCCCTCCCTCCCTCCTTCCGTCACACTCTTTCTTTCCTTCTGCCACTGCTCCTCTATTCCTCTCCTCCTCTCCCTCTCTCTCTCTCCCAGACCACACATCCCCATTCTCCTTCTCCTCTTCTTCACTGGTTCTTCCACAGATCTGTCCTCCTCCACTGGTGGACCCTCCCTCCCACCACCCAGACAAACACCTCTGTCATCTATAGCCTCCTGCTGTTCACTGTCGAGCTCCTCTTCATTGTCGGTTTGACTGTCCCCGTCCCCAACGTTGACCTCCTTGGAGGGAAGCAGGGAAGGCTGGGGCTGTGCTACAGTCAGTGGGTGTGGGGGGAAGCTGAGGAAACTCTGTGTCTTGATGTCTTCTTCTTCTCTACCCTCGTCATCTTTGACAGAGGACTCCACACTATGGTCTTCCTGTGGACTATCTCCACCATCCTGATTGGTTGGAACTGACTCCTCTGTGCCCGCCCCCTCCACAGCCCTTCCAATGGCCTGTTCTCCCTCGAAGCCAGGCACAACCGGACTTTCCTCCACTGGATCACCCTCTTGCTTGGGTGCAGTGGTATCTCCCGCTTTGTTAGCCTGCTGAGATGGATGAGTAGTACAGGCCGTCAGAGGGCAGTGGGGATCTTTAGGAGGAGAGGTGGTGTTTAACACTGTTCCCTCAGTGTCCTGCTGCACACAGCAGAGGAGGAGGAATCAGTTAGAACATAGCAACATTTGAATTGTAACTGACAAACGCTCAACCAGCAAATGGAACTTCTGTTGGCTACCTGCTCTAGGTGTGAGGGCTGTGCTTCCACTGCCTCTCCAGAGGGGGCGCTCTCCTCTGACTCATCACTGCACTTTCTCTTCCTTGACCTGAGTGACCTAGGCTGGGGAGGTGTGAAACCTGGAGAGAAAATGTCAACTTTATGCTAAGGAAATGTCCTTTCTTTCACACATACATTAGCAAGCAAACAGGTGGACTGGCAACCTTTCACTTTGTTTTTCCATATCTTGTCAGCAGCATTCCACCCTGCATCCCACAGCTGGCTTGCTTCTGATGCTAAGCAGGTTTGGTCCTGGATTGGAGACCAGATGCTGCTGGAAGTGGTGTTGGAGGGCCAGTAGGAGGCACTCTTTCCTCTTGTCCCCAAAAATATTGGGCAGTAATTGGGGGCATTGCCCTGTGTAGGGTGCTGTCTTTTGGATGGGTCGTTAAATGGGGGTTCTGACTCTCTGTGGTCACTAAAAGATCCCATGGCACTTATTGTTAGACTAGGGGTGTTAACCCTGGTGTCCTGGCTACATTCCCAATCTGACCCTCATAACATCATGGTCACCTAATCATCCCTAGCTTCCAATTGGCTCATTCATCCCTGTAACTATTTCCCAGGTTGTTGCTGAAACTGAGAATGTGTTCTCAGTCGACTTACCTGGTAAAATAAAAATCTCAGATAAATTCAACTATGTTGGACGAAAGTTTTATGTCCAGGTATTCACTTTAGGAATGATTGATTTCAACCAATGAAAGCATTGGAGATCATTTAAACCCCAATATACAGTTGATGTGAATTTAACGGGGGCTATTTCAGTCTTACTTGTGGTTTGCGTTCGTTTTTTGGTCATCCTCCCAAGCTAGCTCTTCAAATGCCATGCAAAAACAAAACAGAGACAAAGTGTCAGTTGGCTAAGTTAGCTAACAATGATTTGCCAATTATATCAGATATCATGACACTGGCAAAGCATCTCATTCAAAACAAAGACAACTAGCCAATAACATCTATCTAGCTAATACTTTTGAATTTTGATGGTGGATTTTAGTTTCTCTTCAAGCTCTTGGTCTGGTCACAACTGTAGGTAGCTAGCTAGCCTACCTGGCAGTGCAGATCAAGACGGATTGTGAGTGGTCTCTCTTGCTAGCTAGCTATCAAACTTTTGACACTCTCACTGAAACATATAGCTACAGTGCATACCAAGTACAACTGGCTTGCTAAGATTAAAACACATCTAATGTTCAGTTACGAACATGAGATTTTTACACATAACTTTGACTGGACCTTACAGCTAGACACTTGTTAGAATATTTTTCAGCGATTTCTGGGCGTGTCCTTCAAACGCCGTAAAGCAAGGTAGTCGCGTTGCCAATGGTTACCCAATGCAGGAAGTAGGAAGTAGCCAATGTACACACCTTTTCGTGGTTTTAATAGCTCTCTAACTAGCAGTAATTTATACGTGACTAGCGTTCTCTCATATGTTTTTGAAATGATCAGTCGTCGTATGAACTAAGAAAGCGCTCAACATATGGTCCGTGGATAACGTATGACAAGGTAAAACAACGCTTTTAGTGGCAATGTTTACAATTGACATGGCAGCTTCTAGCAAGCTAACGTTAGCTAGTTAACAAGCTAACTACTACAAGTCAGAGCTGCCCAACTATGAAGGAGGATAAACAACATTTGTGCCATGAATGATACTATGAATTTGCTGTTGATAGCTAGCTAACGTCACTACTAATTTGTTGCTAGGCGTTGTCAGAGACCGACTCAAAACGTGAGCAGTCAACGAATGTGTTATTACCAGCCATGATATCAATGAAATGTAACGTTATTCAACTAGGTAAATGCAGTGTAAATTCAACAAAGTCCTGTAACTAGCTGTCCATTTTTGTCTGTCAATACGTGTACGATAAAAGCTGAATATAGCTAACTACTGGAACTATTTGCCAGATGTTACAATATGTCTATTTGGTTCTACTGTGTTGTTGTAGTTGTGGCACAGGTCAGTTGACAAGGTTCTCTCCATGAGTCACAGTCGGAACCCCCCGCCCAGGGGACAGGGGGCAGCGCGAGCCAAACAGGTAACCTCATTTTGATCATTGATTTGATAATGAATTATCATTGATAACTGTAAGTCAAGTTGTCATTGATAACACTAGTCATTTGCGTTTTCAATTCTCTTTCTTTCTCCCTCTCTTTGTCTCTCTAAGATGGGGCTGCTCCTGGATCTGTCTCCGGATGGAGGGATGGATGGAGGAGGAAATGAAAAAGAGCTGGAGGCAGAGCTACTGGCTCTGATGGGCGGGTCCCAGGGGACGAAAGGGAGAGGAAAAGGTGAGGATCATCCTATTCATCATCATCATCCTCACCCATTATCTTCTCCCGATCTTGTAAGAAATAACTTCCACAGACCCTACCACTAGAACCGGGTTGATACCTGTGTGTGTCTGTGTGTGTCTGTGTGTGTCTGTGTGTGCCTGTGTGTGTCTGACCTGCCTGCCTGCCTCTCCACAGCTCCAGTTCCCATGGCTGACATTGAGCGTATGGCGGCTCTGTGTATGAAGGACCTTGATGATGATGATGATGATGATGATCTGGAGGATGATGATGATCTCCTGGTATCCACCATGTTCACACTCCTCTTGTCCTTCATCTTCCTCCTGTCTGTTGTTGTTTCATTCCCAATGGCAACACTTTTCCTAATGTGTGTGTGTGTGTGTGTGTGTGTGTGTGTGTCTCTCTCTCTATCTGTGTGCGTTTTATGCATTTGTGTCTTTATCCATCCCCAGGCTGAGCTGAATGAGGTGTTGGAGGACGACGATGATGAAGAGGTTCAGAAACCTGCCACCCCTCCCAGCTCTAACTCCACCCCCCGCTCCACCCCCAGCACTCCTAGTGGTACAACCGGGCTGGAGGCCTGCCTGGCTGAACGCATGGACATGTACCAGACAGCCATCTCCAACGCCAATGCAGAGGGGGAGACCAGCAAGGCTCGCAGATACGACCGCGGATTGAAGGTGAGCCAGAGACTATAGGCTGGTTGTATGATGATGTGTCTCAGAGTAGGAGTGCTGATCTATGACCAGTTTTTCCCTTAAGATTATAATGAACAAGATTACTGGACAGGATGGACCTGATCCTAGATCAGCAATCCTATGAGGCGCTACGGCTCCAGGAACATGAATTATCCCAGATTCATCTAGCCATATGTAAACCTGTGATTCGACATGTGAAGGTCTACTTTTCCAGTCAGCTGAATTGTATGTTTGCTTGCTTGTCGTCTCCCCCTAGACGTTGCAGTCCATGATGACGTCAGCAAAGAAAGGAAAACCGATCAATGAAGAGGAAATCCCGCCTCCTGTCTCCACAGGTGGAAAGCCTGCCCCAGCCCCCATGCAGCAACCTGAACCAATCAAAGAGCGGGGGGCGCTTACCTCAGTGCTGACACCCTCCCCGTTCACCAATCAGAAGCCTCTGAGGGAGGCTCCGCCTGTTGCCCCGCCTCCTAAGCCCCGCCTCCTGGTCCCCCCTCAGAAACACACTGCCGTTACCCCGGATACGCCTGCAATCTCCCCCCTCACCCCCATTCAACCAGACGCACGGCACTCAGGTAGATCACACACACACATTTTTGAAGACAGATACCAGCTTGAATGAAGACAGACACCAGCCTGTAAATGTTACCGCAGTCCCCTAATGTCACCGCAGTCCCCTGGAACATTCTGGTTGTTATATCATTCTCTCTCTCCCTCTACTCTCCCTCCTCTCTCTCCCTCCTCCCTTCTCTCTCTCCCTCCTCCCACCCTCCTCTCTCCCTCCTCCCCTCTCTCTCTGTAGAGTTGAAGCAGTGTGTTCTAAACAGACAGAGGGAGTATAAGCTGGCAGCCCTCCACGCCAAGCAGGGAGGAGAGTCAGAGCTGGCCAGACAACACTACCACATCGCCAAGGTACTCCACACACTAGGGGTTAAAGGACCTCCACTAGGGGTTAAAGGACCTCCACTAGGGGTTAAAGGACCTCCACTAGGGGTTAAAGGACCTCCACTAGGGGTTAAAGGACCTCCACTAGGGGTTAAAGGACCTCCACTAGGGGTTAAAGGATCTCCACTAGGGGTTAAAGGTCCTCCATGGACCTCCAC